>NC_057933.1:18038783-18338783 GCF_018555375.3 Anguilla rostrata | reverse complement strand
TTGAGTGCATATTATAGAGTGTAAAGTGTATATCGCTAAGATCTCTTAAGGATACAAATCTTTGAATTTTCTCATAGCTCATAGCTCCAGATGCTCTGTATTTCAACCAATCAGTCACTAGACACGAAGGTCTTCCATTGTTCTCATGTTTATGTAGAAGGATGGAATTATTCAAACTTTAAGACCATTTTGTCTCTCCCATGTTAAGTCTATGGACAATTCATCAACAGAATTTCAGAATTCTGAGGTCTCATGCAAATGTAATAAAGCCTACAGCCATGTACTGTATAAAAAGCAGGCATATCTCAAAATTACCAACAGATTGAGAGGTTTTTGTGTCAGGATCAGTTTGATTTAATCTGACTTATGTTTGTGCAGAAAGTCTTAATTTTTATGCTAATATTTAGGGAGTGTCCACAACACAGTAATGACATCAACATTAGCAAAAGCAGTATTTGGTGAGCCCATGTAATCCTCCTGTGAAAATGAATTTAAACTGCTTTTGAAGCAGCACATATGAGAGCTGACTAACGATAGCATAATTTCTTGGTCGGTATGTATATTCTAACAACGCGGTAGCAAAACTGGGATCACTAAATGGAAAGGAATGTCATCTCCCAGTTCTATAAAAACAGACATCTCCAACCCGGCTTTCCTGTGCTATTCGCTAAGCTTGTAGGTTCAGGCTGGGAAAATGCCTTTACTGAAAACCAACCCCAAAAAACACTTTGATTTTCATTCAGTTTATACATGTCCATCTAATACAAATTATTCAGAACTTCAAAACAGTGAATGGAAAAAAGCCTTGAGCAGTACATTAAAAAAGGTATGAAAGGGAGAGAAACAGGGAAATGACAACTCAAGTGCGTCAATCTTTGTGATCCTTGAAACCCAGGAAAAGCAGATTGCTTGAAAGCTGACAGTTAGTCTCCCAGCAACACCTTGTCTTTCTTCAAAGAAAAGGCACACCTGAGAGAAAGTTGAATCAATGTGCAGATGCAAAAAATAATCATAGAAAACAGACTCCCATTTGTCTCCTAATAGTTCATGAGCTTCACCCTGTGAAGGAGCTGCTGCCCCACTCCACAGTCTAATTGCTTTTTCCTGCATGGCCTGGCTCCCCCGCCACAGGCAAGAGTTGCAAAGCTACCCTGCTGGCACAATAAAAATGTAAAGACAAGGCAAGATCAACATCCAGGGGATCTTAAGGGTTTCTGCCAGTGTGAGGATGGAGCGTGTGAGATGGCCGACGGTCATCTATGGCATTGTGCTGCACCATCACAGGACGCAACCTACAGTAACGTCGACACAAACAGTCCAAGACCCAAAAGAAGCAGACACAGACAGAGCTGAGAAAGTCTGGGACAGAGGTTTTAAGTAAATGTGGCACCATGGGAAATGCATCCTTTTGTTTTGGTCCCACCACATAGGAAAGACAGCTTGCTTTCTCTGGGGTGGCTGAATACCGGTGGATTGTGAGGACAAAAGTGTGACACTAAACCTGTTCAGCCGTATAAGACAGAATGAAGAGAGGCAAGTCATCCTCCTTGTTCTGTGCACTCACGTACGCTCCATAATGGACAAATTTATCAAAGTCAGTTTTGTCTTATTGCACATCCAGGTTAATTGCAGTACTGTTTCTTTGTTCTCCAAGCAAATTGAAAGTGCAGTGAGACACAACACCCACGCATCTTGCAGAGTTCAAGGAGGATGCAAACGAAACTTTCAACATTTCGGTCGCAGTGTTTGACCCCCCCCCCCCCGCCCCCCCCGCCTCCCCCTCCCACCGTCCACCCTGGCCGTAGGCAAATTGATACGGGATAATTCCATTTTTTCCAGTTCGCGTGCGGGCTCCCTGGAGGCCGTCGCTGCCTCACTCCCAGGCGACAGGCATATTGTGCGCCATCTGGTCCTCGCCCAGCGCCCTCGCGCCGCTCGCCGCCGCCCGTCCTCCTGGCGGGCAGCCGCTCCCCTGCAATGCCTGCCGTCCCCCTGCACGTTCGCTGAAACCCGTCAGCTCCCCCCTCCCCTCCCACGCACGCCTCAGTCCCGTCCGCCGCCCCCGCTTACCTGCCACAATTACACTCCGTGTCACTCCTCCTTAGATCCTGCATCTCATTTTAAGGCCTCCCCGTGGTTCTGCGCGGCGGGATGACCGCGGGTCAAACGGGTGTCATTTTAACAAGCGCCCCGCCCCGCGGTGGGACATAGAGAGGCCTAACAGGCGAAGCTGACGGAGAGACCGCCGCCTGACGCGGGGTCCCTCAGACCGACGCGAGGTCTTCTGCGCCTCGGCCCACGCCGAACGACGGGCCACCCGTGGGTCAAACCAATTAGCGGCTTAATTGCTGATTTGCATAGTACACAGTTCAATTACACCCACTGACAGGCTCACGGTTTGATGAGGGAGGACAGATATGAGATATTACTGCCAGGCTACTAGAGGAGATTGCTGCAGATTTTCCAGATTCCTTTTCCTACACATCACAGGAATAATGTCATGTGCTGCATTATTCTGCATTAAAAAATTCTCCTTTAAAGCCATCTGGCTGAGCTGTTAGTCTTTGCACCAAAGCGGCGATCAGTCATGAGTAACTGTGTAACTTACCCGTCTAATGACATGTCTTCACATAAAAAATGGCTTGGTCCATATAAAAGTCATTTACTTTACAGTTATCACATGGATGAATGCATTCTTAAGATTACATTTTTATTTTGAAAAAAATGGCAATTAATTAGGACCATTGGTTTTCTTTGTTTTAGAGGCTGCTGTTCATACCACACATAAGGTTCATATATTTTTCAACTTTTTCATTGAATTTAGTTTTCACCTCATTTACTGTCCTGCTTTTTCCAATATACAATTCCTATAAAAATAAGAATGTATTTTAAATAAAGATGACAACTGAATTAAATAAAACACTTGACATGCATATTTGGTAATGATAATTATCTCCCTCCACTGGCGACAGATATCAAATCACTTCCTGGTCACGTGTCTGTTCTGACCCCAATGCTAGAATGGGTTTTTCACTGTGGTCAGTACAGCAGAAACCCTAGCTAGGCAACATTCTGACACAGACTGATGACCTTCCTCTTTAGACTGCTCCATGGCCCCCTTGACCCTCTTTAGCTATCCTCTTTCTTTATGGATTTCCATTGGTAGAATAATGCTACAGATACAGTATAACTGTGTACAGACAGATTAGCTATAAAGTGGCATTTGTTTTTGTTTGCAATACTAAGTGTTGGTTTGTTCAGGTAACTTTACTCTTAATGACTACTGTACAGATGAGCTGACTGCGCCTTCTTGGTGATATTGCACTTCTGCATATTTGAGACAAACACTTGACGTTTTTCACAGTTGTAAGTTGCTTTGGATACTAAGTGATTGTAACGTAACGTAACTGTAGTAATTTCTCACAGGTTGAAGTCACCTGCTTCCAAAGGTTGTTAGCTATTTGTCAGAGGCAGAGACGCAGTTGCTCAGGGGTGTGTCCAATTGTTTCTATGGCAACATTACCAGCAAGACATCACCAGCAGTTCTTCGCGAAAATAACAATGATCGAGAGAACTGATGCGCTTATGGTTGTGTATTGTTATGAGAAGCAACTGAAAGTTTAAAAAATCTATTTCCCAAGAGGCAGTAGGGTGACTGTGAGAGGGTGTGGTTTGCTTCAAAATTCTTGTTCGCAAGACCAAGGCCTGTAAGAATGGCCGTCAAGTTACAACTGATCATGCTGTGCTTTTTTATAGCCTAGATCACAGTCAATAAATATGTGTGAGGGAAAGATGCCTATTTTTGGCTATTGTACTGTATTTAATTACTGTATGCAGCCACGCAAGTTACTTTCTTGTGCTTTTAAAATGATTTATTCCTTTTAAAAATGGAAATTTCCTTTCCAATGGTCAATTTAGCAAGTGTTGCTGATTTCATGAGAATGGAAGAGACAGATATTCTGTCCAAGGCCGAATAAAAGAGCAGTGTGTTTGAGGGACAACAGAGAATTAACAGGCGTGCAGATTCACAGCTATAATCAATCCTGGAGACAGAGGCTTGCCTGTAGCATGATAAACATTTTAACCAGACCCTAGGGCACCTGGAATTGAAAGCATTTTAAAGATTTTTTCCTTCCCAGCACACGTTCACTATATTTCACCTGCCAAAGGCCGCATATGTTGCCGGCTGAAATCCTACACTTCATCACGTCTTTTTAAAAAAAGCACATTTCTCACTCGATGAGAAATACGCTCATTGAGGATTCCATAACAGCCAAAATATCTCTCTAATGTGATTTCAGATCCCTTAATGCAGAAATAACAGCAGAGCTATGAAATTAATTACTGGTCAAATCCTGTAATTTCCTCACTGAGGAACAAATAAAATGCATAATCACTTGGCTGGAAAGCGGACTGTGATCAGAGCAAGTTTAATATTTATGATTGGAGTGCCTGTGACCACACACAGGCTAATGCCTTCTTGTAATCACATTTACATTTGCTTAAAGTTTGATTTGATTGCTTCATGTCTAACAAGCTGCAATATCTGTCTATCGCTTGCTCGGGCCAATAGCTAAATTAAAGCTGATTTTATTCCCCGTTCTTGCCTGTTCAAGGAGCACAGAGTGCACTTACGCTTACGAGCTCTGAAATCAAGCAGTAGCACACATCGCCGGAATTTTAACTTCAAACTGCATTAAAGACTGGTGCTCTTCTGAACTTCAGAGATCAATGTAAAAGTAGAATTATTTAAGCATCACGTAAATTGTAGATCAGTGGTAAAGGTACAGCAACACACTGAAGGTTCTTAAAATAGAGACCTGAAGTGAATGTATGCACAGTACTGTACAGATTTTAGACTCCCCATTGCAGTTTCATATCATTTACAGGAGGATCGTGGATCGTGAGCCCAAGCATGTTGCCAGATTCAAAGGAAATCCGTTTTCTCTCATTACAGACCATTAAAAACTTTATCAGCTAATTATTTCCGACTTCTTAAATACACACAGACACACTGATGGCATGCCAGCAGAGCACTGTGGAAATGCAGATACGTTTTATCAACATTATCAACATTATCATCCAAACATCAAGTCTGCGAACTTGAACCAAGTTATCAACAGATGACATTTATGATCTTTTTCATACATTATATTTGAGAGGTAGGCAACGAGGGCCATATCGGTTTCTGGTTTTTGTGCCGACTTCTGGCCTTAATTACTGAATTAGGCCAAATATTTACACCATTTGACAGTTTAGCTATATTTCTTGATAAGTGCATTAGTCCCTATATGAAATGCATTACGGTGATGTAATCTGTGAAGTGAATCGGTGTTGCTGTATACAGCCAGTTAGCTCATTTAGGCAGCGTAATTGGTGGAAATAAAACCCTGCATACACACCAGCCCTCCAGGACTGAAACTGCCCATCCCTGTTTTATATGTATTATTCAGCGTACAGAGTGTCTTTTACTTTAAAGCTGCATTGTCTCATCGGGAGAAGATCTTAAAAATAAGATGCACTACTTTTCCACAAATATCACTGACCACTTCTCATTACAACTGAATTCTTGAACAGATGGTCATATGTTGTAATTACCACCATCTAAAACAAAACTGAACACGACTGGCTCTACGGGTTGGGGGCAGTTCATGGTTGGCCATCAGAGCCCGGTGACATTCGGCAGCATTGACCCGTATATCTTTTTTTAACAGCACAGTGAGGAACAGTTGGGGAAAATGGCAGCGAGCGAAACATCAAAACCGGGTTCTGAAGTGGCTGTGTGCGCCACTCTGAACGAGAGCTAACGAGCTCTTTATCTTCAGTTCTGTATGAGCCCGGTGCGGGAGGGCCAGCCCACTTCCTGTGCGAGCCCAGCCCAGTAATTACTGTCCACTCCGACTCGTAGTGTAGTTCACCCTCTCCAATCAAAGGACAGGCATTGAAATCAAAGTGGAACATGGATTGTGAAATTACCCTCAACACACAATAGGCTATTTCTCCCCCACAAACTCACAGCGATGGAGGGCTTATTAAAACTTAACAGTGTCTGCCATGGTGCAGCCATGTTTGAGGGCTCAGAGACATACCCAACAAGCACAGGAGAAAGGTCCCCTTTTGAGAACAAACGTCGCCCTACCTTTCTGTAGACAATCATGTTGGGAGAATCCTCGTCCGGGTCGGCCGTCCCCACGGCCCCCTGGTCCCGGGGCCCCTGTGCCATGCCAGGCGTGTCCTGTCCTGGGTTTCGGTCAGAAAAGAAACCAGGACTGAGACCCAACATTTATATCGAGGCAAGCCACAGAAATATCCACCCTGCTCACCCCCTAATGGGTTCGCAATGGAACAGTTCAGTTCGCTGTTTTACGAGCTCTGGCTGTGTCACAGCGCCTGGCTGCCAAGTGCTGTCAAGCTGTCAGGCAATGCGTGAGAAAACATACCTCACAACCCAGCCCACCTCCCCCACGCCCCTACGGTGTTTTTCATAAGGCCACATCTACACAACTACACCACAGAAAAGGAGGAGGTCAATTTAGCAAAACACTTCTTGCCACAGTTACAGTAACAAGAGCTACCAATCACTTACAATATGCTATACCCAGTTGTGCTATTCAACTGGAGAGCAGCAATGGTTTTTCCCACATGGAAATAAAAACAATGACTCGGGTATGGCAGAAATGCAAGACCTTAAAAACATAATCAAAGTTTCATTTCTGCAAAGGCCAAGCGTGGAAATGTTTCCTCTAAAGCAGGGTAAAGCTGCCGCTCATATCATGAGACTAGCAAACACAATTTTAACACATCACACGCAAATGCTCAAATGCATCGTACTGAATAGCAACATTCACAACAAGCTGAATCATACTCTCTCTCCCCCATTTAGCCATATCAGTTGACATTTCAGCATTATGCATTCATGGACTGCATTTCTACTTTGAAGGGCTGACACCTGTCACAACATTGATAACAATGCCTTGGTATGATAATGCACCCAGGGCGAGGTGAATACCAACTAGTTAAACATGCCGAGAAAAACGTCAAGGCTGCAAGTGAAAGTGATCTTCATTCATTCAAGCGCGCGAATAAAACCGCAGCTTCAGCAATAAAGCTCTTCAGTTTTTCCCCCACAAAGCAGGGAACATGTGGATCTCTCTCTCTCCTTGAAAGGAGTCCCTTTTCCCCCTTTGGCCTGGTCAGGCCCTGCCATGAATTCACTTGTGTCTTGTTAGCAAACAGAGAAATTCAAGTGCAACAACCCAACACCACTGATAAGTAAAGTTCCCTTCTGGTCTACGGCCAGATAAGCTATTAGGCTATGTCTCGAACCACACTCTGCCCTGACTACCCACACTCCACTGGTGTTAATGACATGTGCGTAGCTAAGCGAAGATGACGCAGTTGAACCCGTACACGTAAATTCATGTAGGAAACGGGTGCCGATACATTGGGCTTCCAATAAACCTGCAAGATACCCCGTGAGATTATTTCTAAATGACAGCTTTGCTGCTACAGCAAGAACCACAAGCAATTTGCCTGGTAGACACCATTTATCCAGACTGTCGTACATACTCTAGGTTACACTTGACACCTTATTCATTTTTTTCCGCTTGGATATTTACAGAAGCCATTCAGGTAATGTATTGTATCTTTCTCAAGGGTAAAACAGCAATACCAGCTTCAAATCAAGCCTTTTGACTACAAGCCCGTTTCAAAGTCCCTCCGCTACTTTGCCTCCAACACCTGCCTGAACACTTTCCAGGGTTCATCCATTCATGGAAACACTGCCTATACACAGAATTATCATAAATAATTATAATCAATTTAAAGAAACATTGGTATTTTATTTGCCAAAATGAAGGCCATTTAAATGCTCTGGTTCATATTGTGAATTATGGCAGACCACCTGCCACAAGGAGAGAGCTTTAATATTGACCCCATCTGCAAAGTCAACAATGAACTCACTTAAGGTGTGAGTCATCGCATTTCAACACTGGCTATAGGATTGAAAATTCTAGAAAATAAAAACATCCGAGAAAATAGCAAATGCATGAACCACCAGTGCGGAAAGAAAAGCACAGATGACCCAAGGACAGGGAATTCTTCTACATGGTCTTCATTTCAATAATATACAACCTCGACAGAAATCTCTCTTTTCAGCTTCTCTGAACCATCTTATCTGAGAACAGAACTAAGGTGTGAGACCATTGTGATGTTCTTGGTCAACAGAGCAACTCCTCCAGCCCAGGCGCATTATTGTTTGCAATATCTCAGCTGACTGTTATTGCCTGAAGGTGGAAGTAAGATGAATGAAACGGGTCGAACTGTGTGTGTGAGTGTGTGTGTGCATGTGAATGAGAGAGAGAAGCATCTCTACACAATAATGGAGAGGCGTACAGACGAAAGCAGAATTCTCACAACATATCCGTTATATTAGTAGTATTATATGAATGCTGTGAAAAAGTTAGTGGGACTCACCACAGCTAGAGGCTGTAATTTACCCTGAGCGTTAGCATGCCTCCTTCTGCATTATGTCCACATGGCTCAACCTTGTCTTTGGGCTCTGTTGCGTTGGGCTCAAAAAACCCAAAAACATTTTTGGAATAAGAGGGACAGGCTAGTTTCCTCTTTTCTCTCCCTCCTGTATAATACACTCGTTCATGTTAGCATCATGCTGATTTGAATTAATGATTTATGTTGTTTTGCACACAATAAACCATTCCATTATTGTAATGTACACATCATAAGAAGGGCAGAGAGAGACCTGTGTAAACTGTTGCTAAGGAAATTACCAGGTCATAAACTTGATCCCGACACACAGTGATGACAACACTTATTTATGTAGAACCTCATTAGGTCACATTTAGGGGACTTACTGAAATAATCAGTTGCCTGCAAAAAAAAAAAAAAAGAGCTGTGTTGCTAATACAATTTCCCTGAGCTCCAGTAAGGACTTCCAACATGCAGCGTGCTGCCACAAAGTGAGTCCACTTATGAGGCAAGCCGTAGTACATAAATTAAGCAGCCGAGGGCTGTGTTTGTATGTGCCTCTTTCAAATCCACATCAGACAGACAGAAGTCTTTCGCCTGAGAGCGACGAGCAGGCAGACGAGAGTGGCGAAAACGTACACAACTGGGATTCCTTCACAGGTCTTTTTTTTCCTCGTCCTAATGGCAGCAGACTGTCAAATGCAGCGAGATTAATAGCTACCAAACAGATGGTCGGATATAATGTGCGATATATGAGGCATCATAGATCTGGAGGCATTTATTAGGAGTTAATGATGGGTTTGTAAGTGCTTCGGCGACGCTGTGCGGGCTGAGGGTTTCTGTGCGGGAGGGAAAGTGGAGCGTGGCGGGCCGGCTGAGGGGGGATTCGCCGCGACCCGCCTCTGCGCATCTGTCCCCGTGCAGCGCTGTGAGGAAGTGCGTCCGTACGTGCGTGCCCGTGTGAGCGTCTGGGAGTACACCGAGGCTGGCGTGCACACATGGGCACGTGCGCGCGTTAACGTGTTCGTGTGTACGCGTGTGCACACGTGGATGAATGTGTGTGCGCGTGTGGGTGTACATGTACATCTGCATCTATGCATGAGCCTATGCAAGTTAGTGTTTTAACGCCTCCACCAGGCGCAGAGGAGATACGAGGAGACCAGTCTCAAGCGGTCCCTCCGATACAAACTCATCCCTGCACATAGTCACTGAGTACTTCCTGAGCTTAAGAACTACAGCCTTGCTATTACCACCCCCAACCCCAATACCGGCTATGAAGCAACCCTGTTAAGTACAATATGGCACAGTATGGCACAAGCATTCAGTAATGGAATACTACTCTACAATTTATAGTACTACATTAATACAATATACAATACAATAAACAATAAACTACAATTTAACAGCAAACATTTTCTCTGCAAAACAACGTGCTGCCTTTTGAGAATATGGAGCCATTCTACCAAAGCATGCAAATCTCACTTTCCAGGCTGACACCACAAATGTTTTCAATTCAAAAGTCTTATCTGTAGGAGTGAACCAGCTAGTGGAAACACACACTTGCAGCACCAAACCCAGTCAAATAATCAGCAATTTTCCACATGCATACACTACAACATCACTTAGCTTTTCTTGCTCTTACAGTTAGCACCAAAGTGAATTACTTCAGCCAAAGTGTCTAGAAGCTCACTGAAGAGGCGAATAATCCATGCAGGACCGCAAGCAAAATGAGCGTGCAATTCTAACGCAAACGTCCTCGCCACACAACCCAGCTTTGTCATTCAACATTTTTGACACGTCCAAGAATTGCTTAATAAAGCTTTCATTACCTTAGCAACAAAATAACGCTTGTCCACTCCTCTTTATTTTACTTCCCTTAGCAACAAGCAAAAGACAGGTTCATAATTTAATTGGCTTGAGGAGAAAAAAAAATAGGTAAAAGCTATGAAGAGGCGAAAGCTGGCACAGGGGTTTGGTCGCTGCAGTACTCCTCTTCACCAGTCCGGTTTGCCCAGGGTGGGTGGGTGGTGTGGAGCGGAGTGGTCAGGCAGGAAGATCCTTGCATGTGCCTGTCTGTGTGTGTGCGCGCGCGCGCGTATGAGCGTGTGCAAGAAGAGAGAGAGAGGTGGTTGGAGTATGTCTCTTTCACTGTCTCTGCGCAGTCACAAAGCCCTCTGAGGGAAGAGAGCAGGGATTTTATACAGGCAGACAGGCAGAGAGAGTGAGAGTGAGGAAGAAGAGGGGAGAGAGGGGGGAGAGAGGGGGGGAGAGAGGGAGGAGGAGAGGAGAGGGAGACAGCAAGAAAGAGAGAGTGAGTGAGAGAGAGAGGGAGACAGAGAGAGCAAGAAAGGGAGAGAGAGGAGGGGATTGGGGGAGAGGAGAGGGAGACAGAGAGAGAGCAAGACAGAGAAAGAGAGAGAGAGAGAGATACTGGGACGCTCAGGGAGAAAGAAAAGAGGGCAGGGGTTCCTGAACATATTACAGCAGCGCCCACTGATGCTGAAAGAAAGAATATTTTTTTTCATAGGAAAATGAAAATGACGATTCAGGCCAAGTTTTACATCCTGGACAGCAGCACAGCAGGATAAAACATGAGACAAATAACAGAGACTTATGATGTAAAAAAAAAAAAAAAAATTTTAAATCTGCATAATCGCCTGGGGGAAGAATAAAAAAACATTCTGATAATTAAGATAGTGAATACAAAAACCCTGACGCTCAAACATTGTGTCTCACACATGGCACGTGTACACTGAGCTAGAGCATGCTGTAAAAATAGAGCCCCACAGTTATCCACAAAACATCAGATCTGCGTGCCAGTACTACAGGCTGTTCAAAAAACATCAGCCAATGCTATTGTACAGTACTACTGTGTTTGTACTATCAGTAGCACAACACATAGCATTAGTGTTAGATTGCCACGCTTGCAAATTAACATGCACACACACTGACAGGACTACATGGATATATCACCGGTTTTGTCACTGAATAATGGAGTTAATTTCTCTTAATTTAGTATTATATTGTTAGTTATATTCAGACACTGCAGTTAGTATGGGCATTAGAGCTAATGAAATGTACTCCGTCTTTCCTCCTGTCTATTAGTGTGTGTGTGTGTGTGTGTGTGTGTGCTGTATGCTGTGTGGTGCATGCGTGCGTTTTGCTAAGGAGATGATCCAGGACCACTGAAGCTGAAATGGCAAACCAAAATGGCTGAAGTAATTTGTTATTTCTGTATTTCTAAAAATGAGTTCTCAAATTCCCCAGAGAAATTTCTTCTCTGGCACATACACATGAGCACACACGCACATACACACACACGTACACACACGCACACACACACGCACGTGCGCGCATAGACACACACACAGAGCAAGTTTGCATCAGAATGCTCTTCTACAAATGGCTATATTTCACTGCTCATGTAGAACACAAAATGGTGAAATAAACTGTTATCCTGCTGCAGCTGTTTTTCCCCTTCAGCACCCTGGACAGCACATACTTTGTCTAAACTGCACCTTTGAGGTTATCCATTCCTTTTTTTCCAAAGCATTGCACTTACACACAAGTTCCTTTTTGAAATTCCAGTATTTCTAGCTAGCAACCTTGATTTTTCTAAAGAGAACCTTGTGATAAAAGCAAAAAATCAACCACCAGTCGGAAAGCTACAGTCAACTAGAAAAACTATTCATAGTTGGTCGACAACTTCAAATGAACACCATATAGTTTCCTATTTCACAAATTAATTTCTATTGTTTACCCAGGATGGTGCTGTAACCAAGAACACTAGTTTTCTGTAAGTAACATGACTAATACAATAACTTGTCACTGACAAACCTTAAACTGTACATCGTACCATGCGGCATTTGTTGTAAATACAGCGCTGTCAGAGATGGTCACTGAGGACATGTGACAGCTGTCAGACTCCCACCAGTGGGGATCCACTGTGGATTGGGCTCCCGTGGCGGACCTCATTACTGTCCAGTGGGGGGGCTGTGGGGGCCATCACAGGAGCCAGGAAGTTGGGGGCACCAAGTGGAGCCAGTCTGAACCCCAGCCACAGTGCTATTAAGAGAACAGCCACACACCGATCTGTAAAATGTTATACTACTGTACTGCATTATGAAAGGGTACACAGTAAATGTCATAAAATAACAATGAATTTGCACTTCGTCCGGGTACACATCATTATTGTTTATAAAAACCCTGAAACAAACATGAAAGAAATCAATGTGTAATTTCTATGGTGCCTGTTGTAATTAGCTAATGTTTTTTTTTTTTTTTTAATCATAAATACATAGTTATTAGTTCTCAAATATCACAATATTGTTTTTTAAAACATAGGTAAATTAAATTCTGATTAAGTAAATCAGACAATTTGTCAGAAATAAATGCCCATTAAAGTATTGCACCTAATTGACTATTTTCAATATCATTTTTTTATTTATTTAAATTATTCATGAAATTATATATTGAATTGTAATGTTAAAACATGCCAGCTAACAGTGTCTACATCCACTGCATCAATAACTATTACATCTGTTGTTGGCTGAGATAAGTTGGTAGTGTGCGAAGCTCAGCCAAAGCTTCTTCATTAATCCTACACTGATGAGAGGAAGAAAGCAGCTTCAGTAAACAGAAAACATTACACATATTTGGCTCATGTATGAAAGTACATACTACAAAGTACATAGTATATTCAGTAGTTGTGTTTCTGTGTTCATTTCCCATTGAAACTTTTAAAAACTCAGTTATAATTTATACAAAAAAATGTCTATTTATAAGAGCTCGCTACACAAATCCTGGAGCAAACACAGCAATATGAATAGAAACTCAAAGTTTCTACCCGGGAGGAGGTTGACACATCATCCCAAGTGTAACACGCCAAGAGGCTGAGACAGCAGCAGACCTCCCTCTCAAATCTACAGGCGAAGAGGCCAATTTATTTAGCATTATCATGCTCCTAGCTCTGACGCGGTCTCGCTCACCACGGTAGCTGGAATCACATGGAACTTCCTGATCAAAGGGGCGGCATCCTCATTGAAATACAAGAAAACAGTTTTTTTACCCTTTATTTTTTAACCCTTTGATGGTTAGCTCAACCACATTTTACACATACATTTCATAGTTTCTTTTTTTTCCCTTGGCATGCTAGTTAAAGGTGCGCTAGTCCAGAGAAAATTTGAGGCCAAACTACACCAAAACAGCTGAAATTGATGAGATTGCATGAGAATGTTTAATTGATTCAAGCCCACAGAGAACAGCCATATAATTGATTAAAGTCTCCAGAGATACATGGAAACCAGGATGGGGAGGCAGATGAAAGATAAAATACTGCTCATTGCAGCCAAGGCACACAATGTAGAAATCTCACTGGGAAATACAAATCTTGCAAAGAAATCCCATTAGTTTTTCCCCCCACACTATTTTAACCCGGGACCACGCCACCATACATCTTCACTCAGCACTGCAACAGTACTGTTGTGGCTGGAAATCCTACTAATAACAAGTAACAACATCATAGCCCTGTGAACCTAAGATCTTTCAATGTCTCTGAGCACAATGGGAGCTGTCGCCCTTGTCTTTAACGGAACTGCAAAATCGCTGGACTGTGTGGCTGCCATCAATGCACCATGCAATCAAAAAAAGAGCTTTAGTTGTGCTTTGCTAATCCAGTGAAAGACATACGAATTAGAGAGCAAAACTCCAGCTTTTTGGGAGTGATTCATTTGTGATCGGTTTTTCTGGGAGTCATCAAAGTTGTTATTCTTCTATTGTTGTCCTTTCTGCAAGTGGAGGATGGCCTGAAAATGTTCCCATTTCCTTGAGCACTCTAGTTTAATGCAAAATATTACCAACAGCCAAACTGTTTACATGCTTTGTATAGGTAACAGAGCCAAATACTGAGGAAAACAGTTACAGTATGTTTTAATATAAAATACAGTTGTAGTGTCTATATAAAAACCACACCTGCACTGTGCTGTGTAATACGAGAGAGGGAGAATTGAGAGGAAAAAAAAGAATTCCCCCATTCCACAACCCACACTTGGACACCAGTGTCTCGTAAAATTTTTGAAACGGACCCAAATAGAAGAGCTAAGACAGAGAAAAACGAAGCCAAATCTGGGGTAAAGGGACTCATCTGACAGGGTGATCCATCACAAACAATTCTGTCACGCTTCAGACTGTGCAACACATTAGCTGAGGGGGGAAGACTGATGAGAATTCTCATCCCATTTTTCCTAAAATAAAACACAGTCATTAAGCACAGATTCTCCGCGTATCTCTTCCAGTTTCTTTTAACAAGCCACTGGTGTTCCAAAATTGCCTCTATTATTGGCATCACCAGACTGCTGTGCCTATTGGAGAATGGCAAGTGAGGGCATCTCTTGGCATGGTGACTGCAAGGCCAGAGGCAATGCTCTCTCTCTCTCTCTCTCTCTCTCTCTCTCTCCAGTGTGGAACATGGAGACTGAGAGCCAAACAGGATTATAGTACTTTTGAGAGCAGAACTGTAATCTTAAAGAGAGGGTCTAGTGGGAAGTATCAAAGGCAAAGTATCCAAGTATCAAGACTCATATTCAGTTCTCTTATCAGGGAGCAAAAGCATCATTCATTCTTCTTCTGTTCACATGGTCAGTGAAGCCATCCCATCCTAGACTGTCCTTAAGCCTTTCCTGTCCCACCCCATGTGGTCTCATCTTCTCCCTCACCATCATTCGAGTCATCCTCCTGCTTCAATTAGTCATGTCTAATGCATCTCAATTAGCCATTCAAAGCAGCAGCTCATTCCCTATGCAAACGCTAGAACAGGAAGTGGAATATGAGTGGCAACTGTATCACTAACAGAGACTGATTACTTCAGGAAGAGAGTGAACATTTGAGTGTCCTGATCAATACTGCTTGATGCCTCCCCAGAGAAGATACATTATCAGTCAATATATAAACTTCTAGCCTACGGAATCTCTGAGCACTGGAAGAACAGATAATGAGCCTCCCAGTCAACTCCCTCCATTGTCCCTCCATTACATGATGTCACAATCGTGGCTGACACACTCATTTGGATCATGTCCTCACGTTATTATTCCTTTACAGTTCAGGGCCAGACTCTTCTTATTGTCGGCAGCCTTCAGATCCTCCACCAGAATCCTTATTTTGACAGGCTGGCAGAAACACAGCAATATAGTCTCTCTCCTGTCAGAATTGATGGCCTTTATTCCATTCCCACTTGGCGTGTCCTCGGCTAAAGTATCTTTAAAAGTAACAAATGCAATGTAGAAAGAACTGGAGGGCAGAGGTCCACTGCTGTGGCAAAACAGCTGTCATCTCACCGAGGCTTTCCCTGGACCCCGCCTTGCCCTGACACAGAGGACGGAATACCGAATCAGAGCGGGGCTGACAAGCCAGTTAAAGTAAGTGGTGGAGAGGCACCTTTACACAGCGCATAAGCAGGCTTCAACCAGTTTTCAATTCTAAATTAAAGCTCCTGCTCCCCCAAAGTCCCCAAACTGCACACCAATTTTTTCTGCAATGTGGGTCAAATATTCTCTCTCCAATAAACACAGAACAGTGTTTTATCAGACGTGAATCAACACTCAGACCAAAATGTCAAACTATATGCATTGAAGTTATAAAAATAATTGAATTCAAATTTTATGATTCAACTAGAATTCCATGAATGCAGGTGCTGTTCCTTGTATTTACTAAACTTTTATGTAAATTTTCTTAAATGAAAGTCTGAGAGTCTATTTTTCATAACAAAGAAATAATTAATGGTGATGCAAAAGGATCAGTAGTATTAGCTGGGGATGGAGAGGCTCATTCAGCAATATATCCCCACCTGACTGTACAAGAGAGACCCCACTAATGAAACAGGTGTCAGTGACCTTAGCTTTTTATAAAAGCTTTAAAAAAAGGTTCCATAACTTACTTTAAGGCCCACCATGGTTATAAGAAACCAATGTCCAAATTATGACTTCATTATATTTCATAGATTTACATAAACATTAAGTTATTTAATACAATTTGAACCTTCACCGATTACACTAATGATAATATTACCAGGGGTGTGTAAACTTTGCAATATTTATTTAATCTGAAAGTCGAAAATATGTAATAAAGGATGCATGAAAATGTAAACAAAATATTCTTAAAGGGAAAATATGTTTTTCATTTGGCTGAGCATCCCCAGGAACTCTTTCATTATCTCAGTTCAAATACCCAACTATGCAGAAATTAAATCTGACACAAACCCCCAAATGCATTTTCCCTTCTTTATTCCTACTCTCTGCTGATTGAACAAAATGACTGAGCTTGCTGGGGACCAGGGACAAAGAGAAGCAGTGCCAAAGTGATTGTTCCCTCTTCCAAAATTCAATTAAATAACCTCTCCATAGAAATGAATGATTAATTAATTAAAGACAACAACCTGAACAAGCTTTGTTGCTGTTGTTACTGACGCCCAGTCCAGATCAAGTTACTCTCAATAATCCGCTGGTGAGAGGAATTTTCGTATTCAGACAGAGAGAGAAAAAACAAGAAGCGAAAGGGAAATTTCAATGTCACTGAGATGATTCTGTATCATAAATTTGGACAGTTGGAATTGCTTAAAATGCTTTTGCTTTTATAGCAGAGTACACCTTTATGTATTCATTGGGCCAACCAGCGCATGTAACCCATACCATCAATGCCCAAGACCAGGGTCTGCAACCTATACCATCAATGCTAAAGACCAGGGCCGGGAACCAAGACCATCAATGCGCAAGACCAGGGATTGTAACCTATACCATCAATGCTGAAGACTAGGGCATGCAACTCATGCCATCAATGCTCAAGACCAGGGCATACAACCTATACTACCCCCTGCTGAAAACCAGGCACACAGCCTATACCATCGAGTGCTTATAACTGGCTGTTTCAAGCATCCCTTTCATTCAGCCCTAACCATAGTTTGAAAAAAAGGTAGAGACAAGCCCCCAACCCTTTGTACTCCTGCAGCTGCTTGCAAAGCAATGACCCACAGAGCAGTTAACACCTCCTCACGCGTATGACATCTGGCAAATGCACCATTACAGCTTCCTGTACGTTACTTAAGTGCAAAAGCAAATCTAATCAGCATTAAACAAGGCAGGCGTAATATGCATTAATGCTGAATTATTGAAAGGCCCCTATTCACTGTGGCTCTTTGGTGGTGAAATATTAATCTATCCCGGGGTCACCACATTTGACATGAAACATCCTGTGATCACGGACAGCACTTCAGCACCAGATTCAACAACTTATTGATGAGCTCCCATCACTTCCTGTCAATTTCCACCCAGTCTTATCTGTTAAATGGGTTTTAATCATAGGGGTTGGGTGGAGGAGGGGGAGCTCATCCTGGAGTGGTTGAGCCTGACTTACAATATTCTGCAACAGAATCGAAGTTTTACCATATCCTCTTCACCCAAGGGTGATGAGCTTGGAAATTCGGATTATGATTGACTGATCCATTGCCCTGTAGAACCTTACTTTAATCCTGTAACTGACAGCCATGAGATCCCAATGTAGAAGAGTGGTCAGCTATACCATATACAACGTTCAATGAGGATAACATACTGGAGAAGATAGCCCAAAGGAGGATAAGTATTCAAAAACTCTCCCAATGAAGACACTCATCCACAGATGAATCACTCCATTCATAGAAACCATTGTTTATGAAAACAAAAGCCATGATGATGTAGAAGGATGCATTTTTAATTTAATGCAAAGACCACATGAAGCCCCTGCTATGCTAGCAAATATCACAGCCTGTTCTTCTTGAAAACTGATGAACTCACTAGCAAATGTTTGATTACAAATGGCAGCTCAGACTCCACTCTTATGAAATACTATGAAGTTTGCAGTTGAAGATAATGTCCCCAATGTTTCAGACAATTTTTGAAATCTTTTCCTATAAAAATTAATAACCCAGTCATGACCATGGGTTTATTGACTGATTTAAGGCAACAGCTATCAATAATACAGTGTAATAATGAGTTCAGAGTATGCAACTTAACTCTCTATAGCACTAGTACGATACAGGGCCTGCAAAAAAAATAACGTTTCATGACATTTCACAAGCATAAACATTACAGATGTCACATATTCTCCTCCAACATAAACAGCAATGATGAGGTTAATGGAGCACTCCTTAAAATATGAGAAAGAAAATACCGCCCAAATAATCCTAGAGTTTATTGTACGGAAATGATGTTGTCAAAAATGGCTAACTGCAGTGCATGGATAGCACTTTCGGAAAAGGTGGTGCCCCTGAGCAACATACCGACCCATTTCCCATTGAGCTATGCGTGCATGTGCTGTTGCGGAGGTCCACCATCCTAGTTCACTTCTAAGAGTGATCCCTTGTGTCCAGATAACATGGCCTCCAGCATCCTCCAGACACAATCCCAGAGGCTACCCATGAGCCCCCTTTTCACCCTAACAAAAGGAACAATTGAAGATTAAAGTGCTTTCCAGCTAACTCCTATACACTAGAGTCTCACTGCCCAGGGCTTGTCGAGCACAAATATGCATGCAGTCCGTGCAATGGTAAAACAGAGCAAAAGATGAAACTCTGATCTCCGCCAATGGGTATTCATAACATCCCCTCACATGAAATAAAATGAGTACAAAGAAGGGAGATCGCGTGTATACGTCTTCTGTCAGAGGCTAGTAAGGAAAGCTAGCAAGGCTATCTAGGGGATCCACTACACACTGACAGCTGAGTTTTAAACCGTCTGTATTACCAGCAGTTGTCCTGCCCATAAAAGCTTTAAAATGCCAAATAAGATAATCAGATGTATAGTTGAAACCACTTGTGGGAGGCAGGGTATGCCATTTAGAAGCTTAAGAGAGTGAGTGCTTAAACACAGTAGCTGCTAAAAGATTGCCTTGAAATGGCAACCGGATCAAAGCTGCTTTCAACAAAATGGGCACACCAGGGAGATATACATGTATCCTACTTGTGGAACAGCAGGGAAACCATTTAGAATAAAAATCTATATTTTTACAATCACAGTAAATCACACGGCAAAAAAGCGGCTGTTTTTTCATGTAAGCATCTGACCATATAATTCAGAAAGAACATATTTCAGAGTGCACTACAAATGAGAAAATTTGATTTTAAAAAAGTCTTTGTTTTTCCATACAGTTGCAACATAAACAGTCATCAGAATTATAATGTGATTTAAACTATAGTGAACTGAGGGGGTGACAGCATACGACAGGCATTTGGGGGCATTGCTTTGGATTTAGGGGGCACGCTTTCCTGTGAATATGCATGCCTGTGTGAGAAAGGGGGACAAGGGAGGGTAGGAGAAATTATATTGACTGCTGTGCACAACTATCAGCTAATCTATTCCCCGCTTTAATCGAAGTGTCAACATGCATGAGTGTTATTTTATTGCATTAGAACAACTCCCCAGTCCCAACTACAAAAATATTGGGTTTTCTAATCCACCAAAGCACATTTGTTCTCCGGTTGCATAGAAAGAGGCATTTTTTTATTTTTGTCATTCATGTCCCAAGTCAACAGTTTGCCTGCCACGACCCGACATCTTTCAAGTTACAGCAAGCTGTGCAGAGAGTACTGCTGGCAAATAGCTCAGGCATTGCTCTCCACTTGCGAGAAATGTTTTAAATGAAAACAGTTGGCATTAACGTTTGACTTTTACAATGGCAGGAACAGATAAAAATAGACATTTGCAGACCCAGTGCATCACTAAAGACTCAGGTTATATGGGTGGAAAAGACAGCAGACAGAGTACAAACCAAAAACCGTAGTCCTGATCTCTTCATTCCTACAGCATTCAATGCCCATAATCATCTGAGCATGTGTGAGTATTATTAATTGATGTGAACAAAAATGCGGGAATGAGCATTTTAGATTTTAAACGGCTACCATTTTTAAAAAATTACATTCAAACTATTTATCAGTTGTCTAGGTCAGTGGGTCTCAAACTCGATCCTGGGGCACCACTCTGTATGCTGGTTTTCGTTCCAACCACAATTGCAAACCCAGAATTTTAACAAGCTGTTAATTTTATTTAAGAATTTTTTTTTTTTATGTTTAGAGGGTTTATTTACACTCTTATGCCACATTATACCAGAAAGAGCAATGCATGTCCTGAAGAATAAATGTCCCATATTTACATTATGCTATACTGCAGACCATTATATGAAGAGATAAATATATATTTTAATTGATCATATTAAAGACTTGAATAAATAGGCTCCAAATTGATGAAACTATGACACATGGCCATAAAAAATATGCATTTCGCAGATAATGAAGATTTCGAAGCAAAGCAAATGATAATGACCAAACCTGTAGTGTTAATAAGTTTCAGAAAAGAAATTATAAAATAATTTAAACATGTGTTCAGCAACCTAAGGAAGAGGCTACTGAGTCACCTCAGGCTTTAATTTAGTTTAAATCAATTACCTCTTTTTATGTAATTCTTTGCTATAAGGCAGAATACACACAATGAAAACATAGGACTTTTATTATTTATGGCATGCATAGCTTTTTCATAACATGGTTTATGTGGTTATGTAATCCCTCTAAACATGAAAAGCACCCAATTAAGAAAATTTAACACCTAGGTATCTGGGATTGCAACTGTGCTTGGACCAAAAACCAACAGGTCGAGTTAAATAAAATCAGTTAAACTCAGTGATCGAGCGTCAATAGTACTACAACAGCTAATTGATGTTCAAATTGCAATGATTCACTGGCCAAATTACCAGAACGTGTATAAATGTGTATAAAACAATGGAGGATGTACCTACCAATTTTTAATTTTTTTTTTAATAGATGAAAAAACCAACTGTTTAGACAGGGTGCCAAAATAAGTCCGCAATGCTCCAATGCAATTAAATGTGTTTATTTATGCTACAGTAACTGTATGGTCAGCAGAATGCGCTACGTAGCCATACGGAGACAGAGGGAGTCAGAGGGGCTGTAGATTAAATGCCTCACTGTAAAATATTGTTGTCACTTTTCGGGCACATAGGAGAGAAACAACGAAAAACAAAGAAAACACACACCTAACTCTTATGTAGGCTATATGACTGAGCTGTGTTTTGTGCATAGGGAAATACGATTGAGAGATAAAATCCTATGAGGAAATAAATATTTGATATCATACTTCGATGCACTCCGTTTGTCGATAAATCACACTAAAACTAGGATTGACCAGGTCTGAGTATGAGGCACCGTCAAATGTTGCAGAAATCCTGCACATTGTGTTTGCAGTTTGATGTCCACCTAAGCACATTCCATCGAACAAAATAGCCCAATCCTACCGCAAATAAATGTTTTGTAGCAGAAATATTAGTTAAAAGTAAATGTGTCTTTATATTACATGCGAAATTACGGTAGGCTAGGTATTACAATACTGCAGCATGCTCTGTAAACAGAAGGCTTGGAGGCTTATCTCCCCATCCGTCTCTCACTCTAAACTGGACAGCAGATCGCTTATTGTTTGGACACGATGCATTTAGTCAAAACCGTTTACCATGAATCCACCCATTTTGCAACAACTGGAGACTTACTAGCAATTGAGATTACCGCTGAGATTTTCCGGTTTGAACCGGTCGCAATCTTGTAGTGTGAATGGGAATTTACGATACATCCGAGCAAATTTAAGGCTCCTGGCCTCCTGTGCGCGCCAGTCCAGTATGGCAGTTTTGCCTGGACTTAGATAGTTCATATTAGGTTGATTAAAAGTGTGTCTGCTTAAACTTGCACGTGCAGTGGCTGCATTACTAAAATTACAGCCTTCCGCCTTAATCAGTGGGGAAAATCCACGTGGTGCCACCTGGTGACCATTTGAAGTAGACGGAATTAAATCGTGAAGAGGTGGCCTGTGTGCTCATCTGAATGAAAAGATATGTATTTGGCCCCTTTTTAACCTTACCGATCGCTGTCTGAATTATCATCATACACATGACCGGACATTTAAAAAGTCCTTCAGGAACTTTCAGAACTACAAACAGTAACAACACAACTATAGAAACGTCTGATAATCCAGGGCTCTACGATAACTTTTTTCCCCCAAGGAGCACACTAATGCATCTTAATTAGTAGATGTGCTCTTAAATTATTTTGCAGTTAGCATACATAAATTTTCAGGAGCAAATTCTCCTAAAATGGGAGCATTGTAGAGCCCGGTCATCAGATCTTTTCTGGAGCTGTTCTCATTTCTTTATTTTTCCCATTTGAATGTTTCCATTTCCTTTGGCTTTAAATGGTACTGTGTTCTGTGCAATGCTTGCGTGTTTTAAAATCAATAGATTCACTGTATTCATAGTCCATCCAGCACTTTTTCTCACAACATAAGCTCTTCTTTCATGTTTGCTTACAAGTGATCAATACATATTTACTCCCTTCTGTAAGAAGTGCCTTGGCATCTTGGGCCCTGGGATTCTTTTCAGGCATTTATCTCTTGCAGTAATCCTGGAAGGAGAACAGAAGATTATGGCTCTTCACTCTCACCCCTCTGCTATATTTATAAATCCACCACATTGATTAATGCAGAAAGAGGCTTCTACTGGAATGCATGAACAACAGAGATTGAGTTCCCCCATGAATACAAATTCCTTAGGAGTCCCATGGGAGAACGTGGTACAATATGCATTACGATGGTAATGATGGTAGGTAAAACATTGTGGGGTGTTACTCTACAGTACCTCTGCACATTTTCTTAAAATAACTTCTGAAATATTGTGAAATATTTGGAATTCAAAAGGTTTTCATGAGAGTATTTATCTGTATCTGCCAAGTACAATCTCACAATTTTCTTTTTGTATGTGCTGCTGCATGCCCACCCTTGGGTCTCAGAAGATTAACTGGCTTTTAAGCTCTAAGATGTCCTATTTAATAGCTGTGAGTCAGCCTTTTCAGTGCCTCAATGGAGGGAATCTAATGACAGCGTGGCTGTTGTAGAAACGCTCCTGCATTGACGTCATGTATGCATACGGGCCTTGATATGCAAGGCACAGATGACACGATCGGGGGCCAGGTCGTCCTCATTACCACACCAACAGATTCTCAGGCTCATCAGAAAGGGTCGCCATGGCACTCGGATGGGGAAGATGTTGCTAGGGAACCACATCAGCATCCATAGAGGACCACAACTTTGCCATCCTTGTCACTACATGCTGTGGCCTTTCTTGCTTGAGATCCCCTGGTGATGAGTACAATATTTTTGGAGACATGACCTCAGATCCTGTGGTCCACATGTACAAAGCATGGTTTAATGATGGATGTAGTATTGTACAGAGCAAATGGGGGCCCCTGAAGCTATAGTCTGTCTGTGCACCAATATGAGGAGCACTACATGTGGTGAATTACAGAATGGTAATTTGGCCTTTTGAGACCTACTTCAGCAAGCTTTATAAATCCTGTAACTATGGTAATTATGAGAGAAGGTATCACAAAGTCCTTAAGAAGAGGTAATACAGAAGAAATAGTGACTTAAACGTAATTTTGAACCTGAAAATAAGACGAACTGTGGCGTGCGTTAGTATCAAGGTCAAACTGTAGATCAATGTACAGTCTGCAACATTGGATATTGTCTGACCTACACACTCCCAAGTACCAAAACGCCACACACTATGTTCACAATGTGTCAGACCTCCCAAGATAGGAACCTTTAAGACAGTGCTCTCAAACTCGTTGCCATGGAGGGCCGTGTGTATGCAGGTTTTCCTTCCAACCAATTAATGCTGCCTTAATTGAGTCCAATTACTCATTCAGTCATATGCATTTAACTGCATTGAAGCACAGAAAATAAGCAAGTTTTTATTTAGACAATGCGGGTCACCATAGACGTCGGGGCACCATTATGCGCAAACCTGCATCCCTAATTATACAATCAAGATTTGAGACTGGAATAAAAACCAGCATACACACTGCCCTCCATGGCACTGAGTTTGAGACCACTTATTTAAGATCTGTAGAAAAAGTCTCTACATAAAAAGTGCATGAACAGTGTTGGTGGCGAATGTGTTAATCCCCTAATCAAGACCCCCCCCACTCCCCCCCTCCGGTGGAGAGCATTGGGAGCCTTTGAAAATACCAGATCTTCGCTGAGTTCAACTGATTACTCACAGCATGGTGTCATTTTTAAGAAGCCGCTTTGGAGAAAGTGCCAGAGGATAAGAAAAAGGATAAAATACCATGAATGTGTGTAGTAACTCATTAACAGAAAAAAATGCCGTATTTGCCAATTCATGTATCGTCTTCGGCGAAAATTGCAACAAAAAAAAAGTCTCTTTGCAGGCTGCAAGCAAGACCTTTCATGTCAACCACACGTCAAAAAAGGTCAGCACTTTGTTTTCATTTTTTTAAGAAACTTTAATACTGTGATCACTGCAAATTTACTGGTTTTTAATCTCTACATTTTACAAAATAAAATCATAGAATATGTAAACAGTACTTTGTTAATTATATTCTTTTAAATGTGCATATAATTCGTAAGATTTTCATAAGACATTTTCACTCGGGGGAAAGTCTAGAGAAAGGCAGCACAGACATAACGAGAGGAAAGCCAAAGACCCAGAAACCACTGCGGCCACTACAACTCTTCAGAAAAGGAGGAAAACTCATTTTAAAAACTACAACAGCACAAGTGGTTCAGCACAATAATGCTCTGGGAATAACCGATTCAATCGTTTGTACAAAACCGTTGATGTGCAAAGGAAACAGAAGCAATTAAACATTCACATTTCATCAGCTGTTTTTCCCCCTCAATTGTCATTTCAATGAAACAAAAATAAAATCCAGAATTCTGTCAAGCGCACTGGGACAGCAAGAACATGGTGAAACAGCCTGGCGGCGAATTATTAATTATTAAATTTGAAGATCCCCAAACCGTTTCAAGCTCACTCGATGGACATGCGCCCACACTCACAGAGATCACTCATTCAATGGGCCTTCCTTTCTCTTCCTGGAAAGAGAACGTGACGTAACGTGCGCTCGTTTTGTCATCGCGGCTGTAGACCAATCACGTTCCCGGGTCCTGACGAAGAGCTGACGAGGCCCAGTGACACGTTGCGTGCCGATATGAAAGAAACTGCCGTGAGGCCTTCAAATTTCCAACGATTCCTAGAATAGAACCAATAACCGCAGCTTCTCTTACAGCAGCCGGGCCTTTTCACTGTTCCGTAGGGTTCCCTTAAGCTGCCATTCAAAGCTGCAGTCCACGCGGCCACAGGCACATGCTGAAAGTGCAGAAATGCACTCGTTTAGCATTCGTTTCGCCTACAAAGCAGTTGCCAAAGTGTAGATCATTAGAACCAACTGAGAATCAATCACCTACCGACTACAGCATTTACTTTCTGAAATGACAGGCTCACATGGAAAGCGACGTTTGGTCTACGACTACCGACTCGCTCAAAAAAAATTTCATTATAGTCAGGTGAGGCGGGAGCAGGAACGTCTTCACTCAGCAGATGACTTGTTTGTCTCGAAGATATATCGCCGGACGCGGTATTGCTGGCTTGTGTGATGAGTCATCCGTCCCTCTGCCCCCTGTGTACACCGTCTCTCCCTCTCTCCTTCCGTCCTTCCTTCCTTCCTTCCTTCTCTCCTTCCCCTGTCCCACCCGGCTGCTCTCTGCACCAGCACGTCATGTAATGGCCCTTTTTTTCTTGGAAAAAAAAAAAAAAAAACAGCAAAAATGGCGCGCCGATCCACCCTGGTTCTGGGTAGAACGAGGCGCTGGTCAGCGCTGGCTTTACTGCACGTGACGTACGACATCATTTCCACTTTAACCCCAGAGGGGAGGGGTCATCCTTCAAAAGGCTATTTTCTCTCTCCCTGCTGCTATAAAGTAGTGGCGATACATGTAGCTCCCCTGCGGCTAGCACAGAGAGTGCGACCCCTTCAGAGTGAATACCCCTAATGCGCGGTCATAAACACGAGCACGTTGTTCCCTCGGTGTCAGAACAGACAGTTCTGAGCCGGCCCGCTAAATTAAAGGCTAATTCATGAAGATATACGACCACCTGTGGTTTACGAATATGAAGCATGTGTGAGAAGGACTGATTTCCTCTTTCCTGTCTTATACCCCTTAAAACCAATAGGTGGCACTGTAGATAAAGAAAGCTATAAAATGGCACAGAGTGCAATCTTTTAAGACAATAAAAACATACAAAGCATCACCACAATAACAGCGATGAAATAACACCAGAAAGGGTTACTTAAATCATAGGAATGGTCCTCCTAAATAACCTACTGTACACACCGTAACTTTACACCGTTATGCTGTGTGCATATTTTCTATTATTAAAAAAAATAAATTAACCAAACTAAATTCCACAATTTCAAATCAATCAATTTCCCATATATTTGAAATGCACATTCCAAAAGTTGTTAGGACAAAGAACGGCTAGCCTCGTTCACTTCAGTACATGATTTCACAAACTCAAGATGTCCGATCACTTTATTTGAAGTGGTCAACGGTTTTATTAGAAACGAGCACAACTTAAGTATTTAACAAAGGAATCTAACTTTCCTTTTTTACTGAACAAAAAAACAAATACAAAAACTAGAAGCTCATTTCTATTGCTCTGGAAGATTTGTACTATTCAATTACTTACATACACTTGCTTATTAACATGTTATGGCACCCCAATACAATGTATTTTTTTTTCTCCCACACTTCAAAATCAAATAAGCCAACTGAAATATTAACATGCCAAGGGCATTCTGGGAAAGATGATCCATTATACGCTGTCACCTGACATTTCGGCCAGCGTGGCGCCGGCCACGTCACCCCACAGAAATGCGCTGGGGTTCGCCGAAACATCTCTCCCATCCAGTCCCCTTTACACACGTCTCAAACCGTACTTTTCACGTTAATGCGGATCGATTACTAAAACAAATATACATTAATAAACCATATTTAAAATGTTGGTGGAAGCCAGAGGACCTGCGGACCTGTGGGGAGGGGTCTGGGTACGAACGGACAAGCAACCGACGTCAACTGACCGTTTTATCGGAGAGAAAGCCAGTCTGGGCGAGAGAGAAAGGCGTGCTGTCGTTTCTAAACCTTGAATTAGACGTTCCTGACATCTGTCAGCGCGAGGTCCTGACGGTCTTTATCTACGAGCGCGCGGTTCAGGAAGCGGCAAGGACAGACCGGGAGCAGGCCGCGCCGCGCCGACGCCCCCGCACGCCCCGCTGCGCCCCGGGGGAGAGCGAGCGGGCCGACCGCTGTGCCCGCCGTGCGGGCGGCGGAACGGAGAGAGCGGGCACGGCGTGCACACCGCCGATAGGATCGGCTCGGGAGCGAACTGGACGTGCACGGAATGACCAAGCGAGGAGGTCGCGCGCAGAGCGCTCCTGCGGCAACAACAGGAAATTAAGGAACTGTTACAGCGGTCACGTCCTGCCACGGGCGGCGGGTGGGTGGGTGGAGGGGGGGGACTGGGGGGGGGGGGGTCAGGGTCGGTTTTGCGCGACCGGCGGGCTCCTCGTCAGAAAGGAAGGGGGGGGGGGGGTGCTGATTGAGCTGTACACAGGCCCGGCAAACAGGGTACGACTGGAATGTCTTCAGGCGTGCGCTGGTCCCTAAGGGGCGTGGCCTCCGGAGGAGGAGGAAGAGGAGGAGGAAGAGGTGGCCGGAGCCGGCTCAGTTCATGTCGATGGTGTTGAACACCCACTCGGTGAACTTCTTCAGCTTGGCCGAGGCGTTCTGGGACTCCTCCTGCAGCCGCTGGTTGTCCTCCCGCAGGGACTGGATCTGGGCCTGCAGCACAGCCTTGTCCTCCTTCTCCTGAGGGACAGACACAAAGGCAGCGGTGAACCCACCTCTTTGACAGTACACCTGTGCATCCAGCACACTCTCTCTCAACATTGCTACATGTACAGATGAACATCCTTATAGGTACAGAAATGTATTGGAATACAGTAAAAGCATGGCTTTGTTGTAAAGGTACAAACATGTTGCACAGTGTCACACTGAAGGAGAAAGATCAGTATATTCGTATAACCCAAAGTAAAAGAGATACCGAAGAGTGACAGCAAATCTTAACACAGTGCTACGCAATACAGGCGGGTCTGGATTTATGGACCCAACCGCACATTGTCACCGCCGCAATTCAAAGAGCTGTCACACACGACTACGCCGCTCGCCACTGTGTTAACAACTCTCCTTCTGTGCTCTAGAATAGCAGCTGTGTGGAGGAATGAACATGTGTGTGTGTGAGAGTCAGTGCGTGTGTGTCTGTGTGTGTGTGTGGGGGGGGGGGGGTTGGGGGGGGTCGCAGAAAAATCCCAGCATGCTACGGGATTCAATTTTGCTGTATCCCAAACAACAAAAGCGGCTTGTAGAGCGCAGTCTCGCTCCAGCAGTGGGAGGGTGATGGTCTCGCACTGTTCGCAGCGGAGCTGAGATTAGAGGGGCCGGGCTGAGCGTGCCGGAACGCTAACGCAGGGAACGGGAGCGGGGCGCCTGGCATGGGGCGTGACCGCAGGGCCGAGCGGTGGAGGGGGGGGGCGGCGGGGCGCTCTCTCTCTCACCTTCTGCAGGTCCTCCTGCAGCAGCCTGACCATGGACTCCAGCTGACTGACCTTCCCCAGCAGACCGGCAGGGACCTCACTGTGGGGGGGGACAAACGGACAAACACACACACACACACACACACACAGACACACACACAGCTAAGCACGTCTGCTGAGAGTGTAAATAATAAAGGCCCATCCCGTAAATAAATAATGAAAGCTGACGTGTGAGCTCTCCTGTTACCCTGGTAATGGAGCCTTTCCTCTACAGAGGATTGGCTTTCTAAACACACAGGGATCCCTTCATTCCTGAATGGGGAATACACATACACATACAATCAAACTGCTACTTAATCCTAAGGCTGGTCCAAACGTTGCTGGAGGCGTGGTATGCAGTTCCATTCACCTCATCTGATAATGTTAAATTTGTGAATAGGATGCAGGTTTGTCACTGGTGACAGAGCTATGTGAGCATTGTCTAAAAAATTTCTTATATCTGTGCTTCAATGCAGTTAAACGCATATGGCTGAATGAGTAATTGGACTCAATTAAGGCAGCATTAATTGGTTGGAATGAAAACCTGCATACACACGGCCCTCCATGGCAACGAGTTTGACACCACTGCCTTAAGGTGTAAGATCACAATATGTGATTGCAATGTTCTTTTCTGAACATTCTATTGCTGATGTAACAGCCACTACTGGAAATTGAAAGCAATGGAGTTTGAGAACACACATAATTCAGAAAAAGCATTCCAAAAAAATTTGCTCTTCAAAGAGTTAAATGTGGACCACCTTAAGCCTTTGATGAGTTAAACAAGATTTACGTATATATAGATCAGTGCCTGACAGAATCTCTGTGGAACTTGCAAGCACATTGTACAGAGGAGCATACCCAAGGGAGGGGCGAGGCTGCGGGGTGGCCTGAGGCTCAGCATGCTGGGAGTTGGAGTCTGTGCTCTCTGGCCTGTGGTTCACATCTTTAGCAGCTAAGAGGGAGGCTCTCTGGTCTGTGCAGGCAGAAAGAGAGAAAGAGAATAAGTGTTGCTTCTTCTGGCGCTCCTCATGGGTCACACAGGCTGCGGACACGGCGACGCCCCACGCGCTGCCCTGGCCGTCTCCTCACCCTCGAAGGCCTTGGCGGCGTCCACCAGGTGGCACCAGTCCAGGCCGGAGTCGGCGTCGGTGTCCGGGAGGGGCATGAGGCCTGGGTCCTGCTGCGGCTGCCTCTGCCGGTCCTGCAGCTCCGAGAGGGACGTCTCCGAGGCCGAGAGGTCACCTGGGGGTCAGGAAGCAAGGGGGTGAGCTTAGGGTTCCTCATCAACCAAGCTGACAAGCAGGGTTAAAATGTTCTGCGATCACACAGTATTTTGTGATTGTTTTTTTGTTGTTGTGTTAGCTCATTTTCACACTCCTTTTGAGGGAGATAATTTTTTCCCCACTGTCCACGGGTGAAATGGAGTAACATTTACTGTCTCACATATTCCAAACCCACATAGTGGCAGTCTGTGCAGTTCCCAGTTACTGCCAGCAGAGGACGGACGTTGTTCACTGTTAAAGCCACTAAGGGTAAAACACACCGTTTCTTCACAGTAATGTAACACATCCTAGAAAATTCTGACAGTATACTACAGTCATATATGTCTGCTATAAATATACACATAAGTACACTAGTACACACAGTATAGCACACATATCCTGGCTATCTGTAGCCACAGTGCTGCGCCGCTGTGAGTGAGTGTGGTGTAAGCGGTGTTAGCGCTAGGCCCCCACCGTGCAGCTTGGCCCCCAGCGCGTAAGGGGGCCGGCGGAGGGCCACGCCGCGGACCGTGGGCGAGCGCGGCACCGTGGAGCAGGTGAAGAGCGCCTCGCTGGGCAGGGCCGGCTCCACCCTGAAGGACGGGTCCCGCTGCCCGCTGTAGATGCTCTCGTCCGATAGGGTGCGGTGCAGCGAGCGCCGGCCGGGGGCGGAGCCAGAGAAGGAGGGCTGAGGGAGGGAGAAGGGCAACGTCACACAGGATCACGCCGTGACAGTCAGCCACCTCAGCACTCAAACCCTAACAAACTGTTAGTTTCGGAACCTTCCGAAATGACCCCCAAGCAAAAGCTCAATGTAGAGAAATACTTTTTAAATAAAGTTAATTTGGTTCTGATGGCAATTATTCTTAGCTGTCTGCAAATGCAAAATAACAACAGTACTTAGCCAGTATTTCATTAGCTGACTTCAGCCATTTTAATACAATGCGTGAAGTTAGTGAGCGGAGTCTGCATGTTCTCCACATGTCCGCGTGGGTTTCCTCCAGGCACTCCGGTTTCCAGTCCAAAGAGACATGTTGGTTAGGTTGGGGGGGGGGTACCTTGTGCTCCTTGCTGGTGGGAGGGGGACTGTCCAGGGCGATGAGTTTCTTCAGGTCCTCCTCCACGGTGGACTTGGTGAGGCGCTGTGGAGACTGCAGGTCCCTCATGGTGGCTTTGAGCTGCGGCTGCCTCACCTCCGGCCCGTCGCTCTGGTGCCTCCTGCAGGACGAAGCCCGTCAGTGCGCCTTTCACACAACAGGGCTCACCGAGACAGAGTAGCAACAAACACGTCTGTCTACTTTTCCGATGAATAACACACATCTCAAACACTGCGAGGAAGACCTAATTGACTGTTTTGTTTTATTTAAAATTTCAAATCACCATTTTACACCAATATTTATTATTATCATTATAATAATTTTATTATTATTCCCCACTTCTATTTTTACCCAGCACCTCTGCCTTACTTTATCAGCACTCGCTGGTACAAGCTATCTATTTGGGAGAGCCCAGACAAGCATGTGCTCTCCTCTGAAGAGCGTGGTGTCAGGTGTCACTTCTTATCTCTGCAGTTTGAAAGTGTGGCACAGAGGCGGAGGAGGCGCTTCACATGCTGCTCGACAGGCAGACCTTCAGGCGCCCGGTGGACTGGATGACGCCATTTTCCAGGCTGACTGAACCCTTCCCACCATGGAGTGGTGTGAGAGCACGTTTATGAACAGTGCCTTAACAGGATGAGCCACCCAGCAGCCCGTTACTTACTACTACTACTACTAGTACTACTATCACTACTCCTACCACCACTACTACTACTACAACTACAACTACTACTAGTAGTACAAGTAGAACTTACTACTACTACTACAACTAATACTATAGCCGCGTTTCCACCAAAATTACCCGGAACTTTCAGTCCCAGGAACTACTTTACCAGGAACTAAAAGGTTCCTTCAGCCAATGGTTGTCTGCGTTTCCACCGGGGTCTAAAGTCCCGCGAAGATTAGGCAAATTAGCCCACTGACGTATGAAAAAGCGACGTTGTCGTCGGTCCATCTGTCATATGATTTCTTCTGTAACCCCATACTATCACCGAAGTAGCCTACATTATTTTCTAATAACCGGGACATCCCGGAGGGGTTTATTCCACGTATATACAACGGGTTACCAACAATGACTATATATGGTTACTTTTGTATTTATTGATTTTTATCGATTTAATCACATGGAATTGAAATATTATTCTGCCGCTTCAAATTTTGCCGCTGTCAAGCAAAACTGTCGTTGGTAGTTGAACTTGGACCGTTATGCAACAAATAGGATATAACAGACCAATAGTCAGATTGTAACGGTTTTATATATCCTCTCAAACACATTCATTATGTTTTTATGAGAACATTCGCTTTCATGTCTTGACATCCGAAGCGACAGAATGCATTCACATTTCCAATATAGGCTAACTGGCAACAACAGCAGAAAACATGCACACGTTGTAAACAATTTGCTGTTTGATTACTTTCTCATCGTCAATTCCATATAGGCTAATCGCAAAATGACAAGAATAGAACGAAAACTCGGACTTGCGTGAAAATTTAAATTAGTAGTGGTACAGCCACCGTTTGTTTTCCTTCGAAGTTACTGCTAGCCGAGCAGCGAAGTGTGCCCTCCAGATGCGAACCATGCACCATAAATTAGTCCATAGTCTTCCTGGTCTTTTTGTGGAATTGAAGAATGGCAGAGTAAAATTACGGCAGTCTGAAAAAGCTAAAGGTACGATTACTAGAATTAACCTGTTATTTTACCCTGACAAAAAGTGCGGAAGGTGATTTCCAGTTTGCTTTTAATGTATCACCAATGTGAATTACGCAGAACTACCGCATACCTCACATAACTGTATCAAACGTTTTGAGTCAATTACAACGGGCTAAGAAAATCCGGAAGAAAATATTCAGCAACCGAATTAATCCGTTTGAATGTTTTAGTACGTAATATGCTGTCCCAGCACGAATGCTTAGCATTTTATAAAACGAATACTAAAGCAAGAAAAGAACAGAAGAGCACACGTTATAATTCCAAGACGTTGGCAGGCTATAACCAAAAGTAGGCTACTGCGCCGCATAACATACAAGTTTGATTTGAAGTTATTATGAAAATAAATTGGTTTGCGCCTGCATATTTTCAAACATGGCGCCTGAAAATAGACACAAAAAAATCCCGTGAGTACTCGACCAATCAGAAATGTTCAGCGCTGCAAGCTCAACCCAAAAGGTTCCTGTACTTTCGGAAAGTACTACCCCCCGAGCAGGAACCTTTTGGGGGGTAAAACAAAGCCCCCAGAACTAAATTTAGACCCTAGTTCCTGCGGTGGAAACGCACTGAGTTCCTCAAAAGGTTCCTAGTTCCGGGGTATAGTTCCTGCGGTGGAAACGCGGCTTTTGACTACTAGTACTACAACTAGTACTACAACTTACTACTACTACCATTACCACTGTCACTGTCACTACCCTGAGCACTTTAAATAAACTCATGTATACAAGTTAATGAGTTCTATGTGTCAATTTTACACAAAAGAGATGGTACTTGACCATTAGCAACACAAACGTTTAGCAGAGATATTTAATATTATTCTGATAATCATGCCAGAGAGGTGTAACGAGAACTGAAGCAGTGGCACTCAATGTGAGTGGATTGGGTTTAGCAAATACATCCCAGATCAACACCTGCAACACTGCGACAGCTGCTTATTTTTAGCTATCGGTGAAGCATTTAAACTCTTTTTGTGCACATGCTCCCAACGGACATGTGCTGAGAATGGGTCCTTTACAGTGAAGGAGGGCCATAAATGCTACCCACTTGTGTTGAGCTATCCACAGTATTTACAGGACGGTGGTCAGCAGCAATGCTCAATCTGTCCACAAGGTGGTGCTGATGTACTTGCAAAAATTGCAGAATTGCACACCTGCAATCCACTTCTAATCTGAATAAGATCCCATTGAAAGCTGTGAAGCACGTTCACACATGAAAGGAAGCCCTCCCCACTGCCGCCTGCTCACTTGCGCGTCTCTCCAAAGCCCACTGAGTTGATGGTGCTCCCCGGCTTCCTCCAGCCAATCAGGTATTTGCTGGTGGCGCCCTGGCGGGGGTAGAAGGACTTGGGCCCGGGCGAGAGGGAGGTCTGGGAGGTGGGCGAGGTGGCGGAGGGCGACTCCTCCCGAGGGGAGTTTCGGCTGGAGCCCAGGACCACCGGACTCCCAGAGTGCCTGGAGCTGAGGGTGCTGAGAAGGGAAGACAGGACCACGGTCACTACGGTCACTGCACAACCACACAAACGCAGGCCATGTTCACTAGGGTGACTACACAACCACACAGAACACAGGCAACGGTCATTACACGACCACAGAACCTAGGTCAGTATGAAACTCTCAGGCCAGTACATTATATATACAATATTACCTCGTGGTAATACACATAACCCTGTAAAGACCTCAGGCTAAGTGCACACCCCCAACATCAATACACAGAACAGATTGTGCAATAGAGCCACCAAAAATAGCACCAGTCACAATCAGGTTAGCCGCACAGGTGTGTGTTTTGCAGGTGAGCGTTAAGCAGCTGCTAAAAACAGCAGTGCATCTTTGCTCCTCTGTCAGCGTTATAAAACAAGCACACAACCCGCATTAGCTGATGCTGTGATAGCATCCTGCAGCTGGAAACATGTGACCGCAGGAGCAATAAAAAGCTCCTGATAACAATGGCGTGATTAAACCCCAGGCTTAGGCGCTATTTATAAGATTTGCGAATCAGCTGCAGCACATCAGCCTTTGAGGTCCGTGGCCTACAGGAGGATATCGAGACAAACGAGGTTTGTTTGGTTTGTGGGCGGGAACCCCCACGGCCACTCACAATTCAAAGCTGAAACGCGGTGTTTCGGTCGCAGCCTGGATGGTTATCCAAACGCGCCGCGTGAGCTCCGGAGAGCTAATGCTAACATGCTCCGTGGTAGCAGTGTACCCTAAAAGGGGACGGCGCGGGCCCAGGGGGCGCTGCATCAGAGCGGTGCTGTCTGTGCCTGCCTGGCAGAGAGCCCCTGCCGGCCTGTTAGCCCGCACCTGGGAGAGAGCCCCTTAGCGGCTCTCAGGAACCGGCAGCTGCCAGTGTGGGAGAGTGGGAGAGAGAGAGGGCCCGCGGACCAATCGCACGCTCCGCGGAGTACATTGCAATAGTCAGACGGCGCGGGGAGGAGGCAGCAGTCGCACTGACGCTGGGAAAGTGACAGCGCTCTGGATACGTGTGCATGTGTGTGTGTACGTGTGCATGTTCGTGCATGCGTGCACGTGTGTGTGTGTGTGCGTCTGTGTGTACATGCGTATGAGTGTGTACGCGTGTATGTGTGTGTTTGTGAGAATGCTGCGTTTTCTTTGCAGATCTGCGCGTCTGTGTGACTCACTCTGCGTGTCTGTAGGTGCAGGACAGTAAGACAGGCCTTAAGGGCAGGGAAGGCTCGCTGTACTCACAGACGTGTACAGACACTGTGAGACGGCACGTGCTCTGATAGGCCGATATATCTGATGTGCGCTGGTCTGCGGCAGTGTGGAATTCAGGGAAGGGAGGAGTAAGATCAACACAGGGCATCGGAGAATGCCCCGGTCAACTAGCCACAGGATTGGGCAAATTATGTAGTCCCACCAATCAGGACACAGAGTCCCCACGAACCCTTAAAAAAGGAACAAATCATAGGCTTCGCTGCGGAGAGTGAAGTCTGCTGGCTACGCTAGCAGACAGAAGCGAGCCAACGCCATTATGGCAGCGCTCATCGCTACCATCAGGATCATAATTAAGCAGCGTCTCCCCGGGCTGCTTCTGCGTTCTAAATTTACCGCCGCAGTTCCTTTGATGCAGCCTCGGCGCGTCCAGCACCGCGAGGTCTGACTCTCGGCTGAACTCTGCGCTTCCAGGGCGAGGGCTGTTTTCTTTTCCTTGCTTCTGAGTGGATTGGAGCGCAGGGCTTTAAATGGAACCGCTTTTTTTTATGGTTCCAGAAAGTTCTGGCAGGGCTGGGACCGCCATGAGGACGGCACACTAAATTACAGGCTTTCGTGCTTTCCGGGCCAGAGGGCACCTGGCCGTTCCTTCCGAGGCTCAGGACGCTGCGTAAAGTAACTCCCGGTAATGCAGCGGAATGAACGACCCTACCAGCCACCGACGGCAGACTTTCAAAAAGAGCCCTCCTGCCAAGACTTGAGACAAGTAATGATTAATGAAACAAAGCCACTCAGCTCCACTCATTTCTAAAATTCCATTGGTACTACTGGGCTAAACATTAAATTGTAAAGGATACAAAACAGGGAATTGTGAACCAAATTTTTAATGGTTCCTGTTTCATGTTTAATATATTATGCGCTAAGCAGTGCAACACTTTTTTGGGACCAATTTTGAAACATTTTTAGTACGGCTGACTAATCTAGGAGTGCCATGAACTCTGACTGTAAACATGAATGCGTTTCACAGTAACTCAGTAAAACTGATACAATAAAACATTTGTTGGACTGCTCTGCTCAAAACAAAATAAAAGCAAATAACAATGGAACATCAGAGTGAAGGAAGGGGGAGAAACCACTGAGGGACACAGCGTCCTTGAGCCTTTTTCTTCCCCTCCAAGACTCCTCACTCAGTTTGACATAGAAGCTTTGCTCCTTTCAAGCCATCGCTCTGTGTGCTAAGCCCACCTCCTACAGAGCATGTGCTGTATTAACACCGCGAAAGACAGGCAGAAACACTGTCTAAACGCATAGGCAACATTGTATAAGGGTGTTTACTGGGCAGGCAGCGTGCGGATAGCATTTGTAAGCGTTTCAGACTCCTTCCTTATCCAGAAACTTCAGAAGTTGTGTGGCTGCACACAAATATGCCTTTCTCAGTGAGGAGCAGAATGATGCAGCTGCTCTCATTTGCTCTCTTCTAGCCTCAAATCCAGGAGTGTCCAATTTCATCCGAAAACGGTCGGTGTGGTGGCAGGTTGTTTCAGCCCAGCACAAAGGCACCCGAATCAACTAATGAACTAATTCATGGTCTTCAATGAAAACACTGAGAAGTAATCAAGGTCTTGATTGATGATCATGATTAGCTGATTAGCTGAATCAGGTGTCTTAGTGCTGGGCTAAAACAAACGCCTGCACCTTTTATCAGGCATTTTCGGATAAGACTGGACTACCCTGCTCTAAACCATAACTGATCAAAACCATTCTGCCAGGGAAAGCAGAATATAAACAGACTGCAGTGCATCACTGTCTGGTGTATGAAGTGCTGATGTATAAGTGATGCACTGCCCTGATTGGCCAGCGTCTCTGTGAGCGGTAGTGTCGAGAGCTCTGATTGGGTGCGTTACCTGGTGTGGGACGCCGCGTCACTCAGGCTGTAGGAGCTGCCGTCCCGCGGCAGGGGGTACGTGGGAGGGCTCCTGGCGGGCCCCTCGGCGCTTCCTGGCGGGACGGGGGAGGAGTCGGGCGCCAGGGGCGACCTCTCCGCGGGGCTGTGCCAGGGGGAGGCGGCCTTGTCCCGGGGGCCCGCCCCGCCCGCCGCCGCCGGCAGAGAGCCCGAGCTGCCGTGAGCCGCGCCGTACGAGGTGGCATCGATGCCGCTGTCCGCCGACGCCCCCTGCAGGTAGCCACTGCCGCCCCCGAACCCGTTGACCTCCGAGTCGGGCCGCTCGCCCGTCCCGCCCCCGATCTCGTACCACTTCTCGTCGCTGTGGGCGCCGCTGGAGGCGTTGCTGGACAGCGTGTTGCTGCTGGAGTGGCTGGAGTAGGGCGTCTCCGTCTGACCATGTGACAGGAAGAAATTAACGTGTCACTTCCTGTTTAGAGAATGGCAGTGGAAGCAAACCCTGCCTCTAATGTGAAAAGTACACCAATCAGGAGCTTGACTTTATTATTTTATTTAACAGGGACCACACCCATCACAACCGTTGCGCATAGCTAACTTTCATCTACAGTCCCCGGGCAGGAAAAAAATTACAGTACAAATCACAACATTAATACATACGCATCTAATTATAATTTGATAACTAATATCAAAATACAACACTAATGCAAAATGATGCTTCATCTCGTCTTCGCTTTTCGAAGGCCTGGGTGTAGACTCACCTGGCTGTTCTTGTTGGGGGACAGATGGATAACCTGCTCTTGCCTCTGAATGCGGGGTACGTTGGGCTGGGCCACGGCAGGCTTAGCCACTTGGGGCTCTGAAACACAGAGGAAAGCCAGGCGAGGTCAGTACACGCAGCATTCCTTATACCGAGAAGAGAAATAAAGCCAGGAAAAGCTACACAGCGTTCTATACATACTAAAAGCCGTACAGTATTCTACACGGTAGTTCGTGTTACACAGCCTTATGAGAAGCCCACGGGAAAGTATTTCCTGTGAGCTTTAGGAGGCTTCTCAATGCCAGACACGGTGGACCGGAGAGAGAGGTCTGCGGTGCCTCAGCGCGCGTGGGTGCGGCAGGGAGCTCGGACGCTGCGATAGGCTGAGGCAGAACCAGCACCGCTCCGATGAGCGATGTAACGATCGGACTTGTGCAGCGCCTGTTCCACTGAGTCACTGAAGCACCGGTGACGCACAGCGACATGGGAGCACGCTGACGCAAGACAGGCCTGTGGAGCCGCTTAACGGCAGTGTAGTACGGGGTAAGGACCTGGTCTTGTAACCTGAAGGTCACAGGTTCAATTCTCAGATAGGACCCCGCTGTTGTACCTTCAGTGTATATCCAGCTGTATAAATGGATGCAATGTAAATGCTATGTAAAAAAAAAAAGTTGTGTAAGTCGCTCTGGATGAGAGCGTCTGCTAAATCCCTGCAATGTTAACCTGAGAAGACTCCTTTACTCCCACACGGGCTCCTCCCAGTCAGCACCCAGGGGAGGCCCGCCTCCACCCTCTCCGTTTTCAAAGCTGAACATGTCATCAACACTTTTTCCTTCACATTTCTGAAAAAGATGTACATTCGGGCCTATCTTCACACGAAGAGCGTAAAATTTAGCAATCCAGCGACGTTAAACGGAACAAACCGGCGGTGAGTAAACCCTCATTAGAACGCAGCCGGTGGAGTTATGAGTGTCACGGCGGGGGTTTCCGCCCCCGCCGCTTCCTGCTCTGAGGCTGCAGCCGGCAGGAGGGCGGGGGCTTCTGTGAACGCTGCGAATGTCAGCGAGCGTTCACAGAAACCACGAGGCTTTCCCGTCGTCTGTGCCCGACGGCTCTGTGAAGGAGAACACGACGGAGCGGAATCTTTCACAGACGGGCTTATCTGATCCCCCCCTCCAGCTGCTGTGTCGCAGCTCTGTCTGGCTCTGCGGAAAGTTATCCCAGGAGGGGGGGATTCGCCGTGTTTACGCTGACCCAGAACGATACTTTTAATCTGCACCAAATTCCAAAGCCTCTTCTGAGAAGCACAGCTGTGTTTTCGCTGGAGCGGTTTGGGGGTATGCGCCTGGCTTAAGGGACCCGCAGCAGGGGTTCCAGCTCTGACCCTTGACCTGGGAGTCCTTGGAGTGCATCCACTGTCCACACCAATCGTATGCCTGGCAGGAGTCATGTGACACTGGCATCTGTCCCGCCGTGAAGCTCCATATCACATCCTAATCTTCCCGGCACAGGAACTCAGCGCAGTCTTACAGCCACGCCCCTCCCTCCCTCCCTCCTTACCCGCAGGAGTTCTGTCAGGTCCGCCTCCGGCCCCGCCCCCTTCCTCAGCCCTCGGCCGATTGGGCGTCGACTTCCCGCTGCTGCTGCCGCCCCCTTCCCCAGCGCTCTGCCTGTCCACGGGCAGCGGGGAGTTCCTGTTTACCCCGAATCTGGAAAAGAGGAGTCGGGAGATGTCAGTGCTCACATACTGGCATTTACGAGCCCTTTGCTAAGGCCTCGGGCTTCTTCACATTTAGCTGTCCCTAAGTCTCTGAAACCCCCTCGCTGAATGTCATTAGAGATTTCATTAGAGAGGCAAATTTAATTAGACAATGTTCCTCGCTGAATAAAAACTGGATTAATTAATAATGCTTCATAAATAGCAATGCTGTTCAAGCTACCGTGAGTAAGAAAATTCCCAGCTCATTAGCCTGGGCTTCAAGACCACACAATCACAGAGACCAGCGATTTATTTACTGAACAACTGTGAAGCATGAGGCCACAACAAACATGCAGTATTTAGCATTTCTCAGGTTTCAACATTTGACAATTTAGTTATATTCTATACCAAAAATACTACATTTTCCATGTTCATATATTCAACATGTCTTCTTCATAAAATTTGTTTTTGTCATTTGCTTAATACTGAGATGCGATGTAATTTCAAAAAACAAGATTAAACCAAATGGGGGGAAAAAACACACTATGAGAAGCTTTAAAAGAAAGAAGGAAAAATGAAAAACCAGGCTGCGGAGGTCCTGATCCCGCGAGCTTTACAGCCGCTAAGAGGATGAGGAGCACGCGCCGGCAGAGCTGTGGATTATGGTCTGGCGGCCGTCTGGCCTGTGTTGGGCTGGGCCCCGAGCGGATCTCACCCCTCCGGCACGGACTTCTGCCTCCAGTGGGCGGGGCCGGCGGGGCCCACGTCGCTGTAGGAGAGCATGCTGGGAGAGTTGCGGTTGTGCGCCGAGCGGCCCATCACGACGGACGAGGCCAGCGCGTAGTTGTCCGAGCCGGGGGAGAACCTGAGGAGGAGGGGGAGAACGAGGGAGAGAGAGAGAGAGAGAGGAGGAGTTAGCGAGGGTCCGAGAGAGACACGGGGGAAGGAAAGGAGAGGAGAGGTGGGAAGAGGAGAGGAGAGACAGGAGAAGAGGGAAGAGAAGGGAAGGGGAGAGGAGCGGAGATAGAGGAGAAGAGATGAGAGGAGAGGAGAGAAGGGGAGAGGAGGGAAGAGAAGGGAAGGGGAGAGGAGCGGAGATAGAGGAGAAGAGATGAGAGGAGAGGAGAGAACGGGAGAGGAGGGAAGGGGAGAGGAGAAGAGCAGAGAGAGAGGAGGAGAGGAGAGGCAAGCGCAGCGCCCTGGGGTCTCCCCACCTTCTGTTGTCCAGGGGGCGCCCGTCGCTGGACACGCTGCGGGGGATGGCGGCGGCGCGCTCGGAGGGCGGGGCCTTGCCGACGCTGGCCCCCAGGCTGACGGCGCGGCCGGGCCCGCCCCCGTGGCCCTGCGGGGAGGCGGAGAGGGACTGCTGGGGGGAGGCGGAGCTTCGCTGCCACTTGTTGTTGTTGCTGCGGAAGGGGAACTTGTACTCGAAGGGCACGCCGTCCGCGGCGCCCTTGTACTCCACCACCGGCAGGCGGAAGAGCTCCGAGCAGCCCCTGCAGGGGGAGGAGTCACGCACACACGTTTACGTCCAATCCAGGATTAACTCGCCACAGTTCACTCCTTTCTTTTAATGGATGTACTCGTGAGAATTCAACTTAAATCTTCACCTTTAAAGCATTAAACTTTTAACTTTAAAGCTTTAATCTTTTAACTTTTACTCTATACCAGTGATCCTCAGTCTGGCTCCTGGAGAGAAGCAGTCTACAGGATTTGTTTTCGCCTTAAGATCAGCAACCAATTCAGACCCAAGAAACCAGGAGCCCTGAGTTAGCTGTGTAATCAACTCCTTTAACTGATCAGTTGCTTTGCTACTCAAGCGCTAGAGTTACAGCAAAAGCCAACGAACCCTGTGGCTCTCTAGGCCCAGGACTGAGGACCTCCGCTTTAAAAAGTATGTCAAACTGCGGAAAGGACAGACCCCACGGTGGAGAGGGTCGTAATCAGGCGCACCTGCGGGGCGTGGAGTCCTCGTGCGGGGGGATGATCACCACCCTGACGGTGACGGAGGTGCGCAGCAGGTCGATCATCTGCTCGTGGGAGAGCGTTGCCACGGCCACCTTGCAGATCTCCACCAGCCGGCTGCCCTGGCGCAGCCCCGCCTGCCAGGCGTAGCCGTACGGCTCCACCTCCGCCACGATGCCCTCGTAGTTGACGTGGAAGCCCAGCTGGCCCAGGCCGTTCCGCCGCAGCGTCATCTCCGTGGTCTCGCAGCCCTTCGTCAGGAGCTGCCGGCGGAGACGCCAAAGGAAATGAGTGTGTTTCATTCTGTGTGTGTGTGTGTGTGCGTGTGTGCGTGCACGTGTGCATGTGTATGCGTGTCTGTGAGTGTGTCTGCGTGCATCTGTGTGCACGCGCCCGCATGTCCATTCATGTGTGTGTGTGTGTGTGTGCGTGTGTGTGTGTATGCGTGTCTGTGAGTGTGTCTGCGTGCATCTGTGTGTGCGCGCGCCCGCATGTTCATTCATGTGTGTGTATGTGTGCATGGGTCTGTGTGTGTGGGTCTGTGTGTGTGTCTGTGTGCGTGCGCGTTATAAAACTTGTAATACAAGCAATACAAGGACTGGGATGTTAGTGATGACAATCTGAGGACAAACGTAATATCCACTAAGTTGTTCCAATGGAAAGCAGCCACTTAAAAAAGCGGCAAGTAAAAATGCATTTTTGCAGTTACAGAACACTGAAAGCTCTACAGAAAAATAATGAAAAGTGTTGCTCATACTTAACGAACCAGGTGAAACAAGGTAATACACAACAGGTTTCATTTCTTCTTCCCCCCATGTCTCGTACATTCACTGCTAATTTCGATAACGCTGTAAGAAACAGCAGAAATGACACGTGTGCAAATGCGTTTGAGTACAAGGCCTAATCTGTAGCGAGTTAGCCTGAGGAGGGGAGCGTCTTTGTAATCGCTCAGTTCCATGGGCCCACAGCAGGCAGGGGAAACATCTTGAGGGGGTGGGGAGAGGGGGGGGGGGGGGGGGACAAAGGAGAGAAGCAGGAAGGAGAGCACTTGATCTGAGAGCCCCTGAGAGCCACTCCGGGCGAGCGTAAACAGAGGGGCGGAGTTTCTGGGTGGGCGGAGCAGAACGGAATGCCAGAACAGAGCCGCGTCCGTCAGGGGCTTCCTAAACCCGCCCCGCAGGGCCGAGGAGGCGCTGCGAATGCCAAGTGTGGCGGACAGGTTAATCGAGTGGGGCGGAGCAGTTAAATAAACACCCCCCCCCCCCCCACTGTCCGCCCACAGAAGCATTACACACACGGCAGAGAATAAACACAGACGCACAGGGAAGAACCTCTTCTCTTGCCTGCTCTGGATGTGCAACACCCAAGGGATAAAAGATGACTTTTTATTTAATTACTTTTTCTTTTTCGCGGGGATGTTTCCTACCCCTGCCTGCTCATCCACGGGAACCCTCCTGGTTCGGAGCTGGAAGGGGCTCGGCCGCGAAATCAATCCGCCCCGGGCAGAGATCTGATACCCACAGTACAGGTGGGCCCTGTCAGAGGTAATGAGCACCGGATGCATCGCCCTCCAGTGACGAGCGAGAGGAAACGCGATTATGAACATCCTGGCCGAGTTTCGGGGTTTTCGGGAGCGTGTGCGTTTAACGGGAGCGTGAGCGTTTAACGGGAGCGTGTGCGTTTAACTGGAGCGTGTGCGTTTAATGGGAGCGTGAGCGTTTAACGGGAGCGTGTGTGTTTAACGGGAGTGTGTGTGTTTAACGGGAGTGTGAGCGTTTAACGGGAGCGTGAGCGTTTAACGGGAGCGTGTGCGTTTAACGGGAGCGTGTGCGTTTAACTGGAGCGTGTGCGTTTAATGGGAGCGTGAGCGTTTAACGGGAGCGTGAGCGTTTAACGGGAGCGTGAGCGTTTAACGGGAGCGTGAGCGTTTAACGGGAGCGTGTGCGTTTAACGGGAGCGTGTGCGTTTAACGGGAGCGTGTGCGTTTAACGGGAGTGTGAGCGTTTAACGGGAGCGTGAGCGTTTAACGGGAGCGTGAGCGTTTAACGGGAGCGTGAGCGTTTAACGGGAGCGTGTGCGTTTAACGGGAGCGTGTGCGTTTAACGGGAGTGTGTGCGTTTAACGGGAGCGCGTGCGTTTAACGGGAGCGTGAGCGTTTAACGGGAGCGCGTGCGTTTAACGGGAGCGTGAGCGTTTAACGGGAGCGTGTGCGTTTAACGGGAGCGTGAGCGTTTAACGGGAGAGTGTGTTTAACGGGAGTGTGAGCGTTTAAGGGGAGCGTGTGCGTTTAACGGGAGCGTGTGCGTTTAACGGGAGCGTGAGCGTTTAACGGGAGAGTGTGTTTAACGGGAGTGTGAGTGTTTAACGGGAGCGTGTGCGTTTAACGGGAGCGTGTGAGTTTAACGGGAGAGTGTGCGTTTAACGGGAGCGTGTGAGTTTAACGGGAGCGTGAGCGTTTAACGGGAGCGTGTGCGTTTAACGGGAGCGTGTGCGTTTAACGGGAGCGTGTGCGTTTAACGGGAGCGTGTGCGTTTAACGGGAGCGTGTGCGTTTAACGGGAGCGTGTGCGTTTAACGGGAGCGTGAGCGTTTAACGGGAGCGCGTGCGTTTAACGGGAGTGTGTGTGTTTAACGGGAGCGTGTGTGTTTAACGGGAGCGTGAGCGTTTAACGGGAGCGTGAGCGTTTAACGGGAGCATGTGCGTTTAACGGGAGCGTGTCCGTTTAATGGGAGCGTGAGCGTTTAACGGGAGCGTGTGTGTTTAACGGGAGTGTGTGTGTTTAACGGGAGTGTGAGCGTTTAACGGGAGCGTGAGCGTTTAACGGGAGTGTGAGCGTTTAACGGGAGTGTGAGCGTTTAACGGGAGCATGTGCGTTTAACGGGAGCGTGTCCGTTTAATGGGAGCGTGAGCGTTTAACGGGAGCGTGTGTGTTTAACGGGAGTGTGTGTGTTTAACGGGAGTGTGAGCGTTTAACGGGAGCGTGAGCGTTTAACGGGAGCGTGTGCGTTTAACGGGAGCGTGTGTGTTTAACGGGAGTGTGTGTGTTTAACGGGAGCGTGAGCGTTTAACGGGAGCGTGAGCGTTTAACGGGAGTGTGTGTGTTTAACGGGAGCGTGAGCGTTTAACGGGAGCGTGTGCGTTTAACGGGAGTGTGTGTGTTTAACGGGAGCGTGTGTGTTTAACGGGAGCGTGAGCGTTTAACGGGAGCGTGAGCGTTTAACGGGAGCGTGTGCGTTTAACGGGAGCGGGAGCGTTTAACGGGAGTGTGCGTTTAACGGGAGCGTGTGCGTTTAACGGGAGCGTGTGCGTTTAACGGGAGCGTGTGCGTTTAACGGGAGCGTGAGCGTTTAACGGGAGCGTGTGCGTTTAACGGGAGCGTGTGCGTTTAACGGGAGCGTGTGCGTTTAACGGGAGCGGGAGCGTTTAACGGGAGTGTGCGTTTAACGGGAGCGTGTGCGTTTAACGGGAGCGTGTGCGTTTAACGGGAGCGTGTGCGTTTAACGGGAGCGCGTGCGTTTAACGGGAGCGTGAGCGTTTAACGGGAGAGTGTGCGTTTAACAGGAGCGTGTGCGTTTAACGGGAGCGTGTGCGTTTAACGGGAGCGTGAGCGTTTAACGGGAGCGTGAGCGTTTAACGGGAGTGTGCGTTTAACGGGAGCGCGTGCGTTTAACGGGAGCGTGTGCGTTTAACGGGAGTGTGAGCGTTTAACGGGAGCGTGAGCGTTTAACGGGAGAGTGTGCGTTTAACGGGAGCGTGTGCGTTTAACGGGAGCGTGTGCGTTTAACGGGAGCGCGTGCGTTTAACGGGAGCGTGTGCGTTTAACGGGAGTGTGTGCGTTTAACGGGAGCGTGTGCGTTTAACGGGAGCGTGAGCGTTTATCGCAGCGCCCTACTTCAGGCAACCACATCCAGACAGAGAGACGGGAAAAAGTGACTCTAACTGATGCTTTTCGAGGACAGACGGCGTCAGAGGCTGACGCACAAAGGCGCATCTGTCGTCAGAGAGAGTCACGCGAAGGCGATCGCAGCCTTGCGGTGTAGCTCCGCTCGTCATGGCGACCGCTGGAGCGCACCAGATGTGTGTACGCGTCGATGGTGAGCATGCTGCTACTGAAACGGAAAATGCCAACTGGATTTTTATTACTTTAATGACTTTTCATTTACTTAACGTATGTTTCCCATCTGACCTGGCTTGTACACATGTATAAGATAAATGAATACTGTTGGATTAACCACTGAATGAAATACTTCATTAAGTAATTACTTCAGACTGAACTTTTTAAATGTGACATGTAAACGAGGAATATATAGAATAGAATTGAATGCGCTGAGGAAAACATTAAATTCAAAATAATTTCATTCAGAGATACAAACCTTTGGAAAAAGACTGCACCAAAATGTCAGGCAGCACAAAGGTCACCTCTGTGATTGAAATTAATAAAAAAATGGCTCTATATATAAATTTCCCACGGGTGCTGAACTTTATTGTCTGTTATCTGTACCGCTGACATTATGCGTTTATTGCACCTGAGCTTGCAACAGGGACCATTTACATTTTAATTTTTTAAGACATCATCACAATCATTTTTGGCTTTCTCTCTAATTAAATCATTAAAAGATTGTATTAAAGACTGGAGGGGGAGCCAGGTCACCGGCCCGTGCGTTAATCAGGAAACGTGCACACCGCTGGGAGTGAGATACGCTCGTATCACAGTCACGTAACCATAACTACCCAAGCCCCGCAGCCCCCTCACCTCCAGCCGCTTGACGATGTCGCGGAAGTCCTCGGTGTTGTTGTTGACGGAGCGCAGGGAGACGCACTCGCCGCGCTCGTAGAAGATCTTCATGGAGGCGGGGCTGCCCAGGGTCCAGCCGATGACGTCGCGGACGGAGCAGTTGAAGACCACGGCCTTGGCCTCCCGGTCGATGAGCACCAGGAGCTCGTTGGAGACGGCCAGCAGGCCCTCCAGCTCCGCCCCGGCGCCGTGGTCCTCCACGTGCACGGGCCAGGTGACCGCGCCCAGGCTGCGGAGCTCCGCCCCCCCGTAGGGCCGGCTCTTCTCCTTGCGCTTGTGCGCCAGCGAGATGAAGGGGAACTTGCCCGACGGGTCGATGGGCGTGCTGGTCACGTGACGCTCCGCCAGGTCGCGCAGGTACTCCTGGCGCGTGCGCGTCGCCATGGCGCGGAACTTCTCCGACTTGTGGGCGGCGTTCTCGGCGTTGATCACCTTGGCCAGCAGGAAGTCCCGGAAGACCGTGGACTTGGGGAAGGTCACGCCCTTGGGGATGGGGGGCCCGAAAGACGGGACGTCCCTGGAACGAGCGACGGCCACGCTGGGGGGGGGGACAGAGGACAAGGACAGGGGACGTGAGCAAGAGGCTGCACTGGCCAGTGAAAGACCAGTCCCCTTTAAACGCCCCCCTGTGGAAGTCTGGTGAAATTACAGGGCAGCGTTCAAAAGCCACGTCTTTTTTGAACGGTGCTTTCACAGCACTGCTTCCCGAGCCGGCGTCAAACTTCAGCGTCAGCAGACGGCTCGCCGCAGCGCCAGCCCTTTCTCCTGCCGAGCTCGGTTATCACAGTCAACAGCTCCAGACAAAAGACGGCACGCGCCGGGGTGCCAAACGACTGCAGTTGATCTGTGCTGCTGAACGGCGTGGAGAGCGCTGTTCCCCAGCCTCGCGTTTCTCTCGCTCGGGCTACACTGCGGTGGCTCACGGATCAAAGCTCCCCAGCTCTGCCACTTTCATCTCTGATCACACGCGCCGCTCGCAAACTGATCAAGGCCGCTCGCACCGAGCACTCAGCTGTCGGCTGGCTGAAACTCACAGATAACTCTTTAAAGCATTTTTTTGTTTGTCTGAGAGCTTCTTCACGACCGGCAAGCTCACAATGAGAAAAAACCTAATTGGCCAAGAAGAGCAACGAATGAAAGCCACTACTTCAGGGCAACTTGGAAACTTTTCCAATTGTTACAGTATGCTTTCACATAAAATAAATAATCACTTAAAACAAAAAAAGTTTTAAAAAATAACTAACTCTATGTTACTGCTCTATTCACAGGGAGGGTGTCGAGGGAGGGTTTGGACGAAGTTGTTCACAATCTTGTTCTCCGGCTTCAAACAGCTTCCCATCTCTACAGAGGCTCCTCCCTAACAGCAGCTGTGTGCGAGAGCACGGACAGAGCCGAGCTCTCCACCCACACCCCCACCCCGACCCCCACCCCCACCCCCTTCCTTTCATTTGTTTCCATCTCCCGCAACGGACAAGTAAAGCTTCCTGCGCTGTCTGGTATGTGTGGAACTCGGGCTGCTCGCTGGAGTGAGGAGCGGAGAGCTCTGGGTTTGTTTGGAAAGTACCCCCCGCCCCAGACACGAGGAACCCACGCGGGGGAAGCCGTCCAGAACAGAGGATCGCTGGAATGGGGTGGGGAGGGCCCCTGTGGGCCCGAAGGAAGGGGGGGGGGGGGCGTAGTTACGGGGGAGTGGGCTCCTGACCGCTCCTGACTCCTAGCAGCCTCCAGTTACGACTCGGATAACATTTCTTGGACAAGGCGGAAAGCCGCAAACTTCCTGAGACAGTGTGGGTGAATGAGTGAGTAAGCGAATGAGCGAGTGAGTGAGTAGGAGAAAGAAGATGAGGTCTGGGATATGAAAACAGACAGACCTTTGTCTTAAATACAGTCTTCCTCCAGCTATTGTTCCACATTAGCCCTTTCACTTCACAGCATAAAGAAGGGTGTAAGTCATCCTATAGGCAGAACTCCCCCTGGGTGACATATATATTCCTCCTATTCAAGCCAAATTATTGTACTACAATAAACCCCAGAGTAGAATTACCATCAATTAGTCATGAGCTAGACACTGACCTGCAACTCTGTCTCTGCCACTATTGTTCAACACCTCATTTCCCATAAACAAACTGACAGCTTGCTAGTGTCCGGATTTTCTTCCAAGTATAATGTTGTTGGCCAAATAGAGATAAGACGGCAAAGAGTGTACATATCACAATTAAAGAACCCTGCATTCAGCTGCCTGTTCCAATGAATGAAGGCTCAGGCAGCAAAGTCAGCCAAGATGCATTTCGAAAAGCCTTCAAAAATAGACACTGTCCAGAACGTTTAATAAAATGCTCAGCGTGGCAAATATAAAGGGTCTTATGAAAACGAAGAGAAATCTGGTAAAACCCTGGCCCCACTCTCTTTGGACACAAAAGGCTGTGCTGTGTTAGAGAAAAATAAACATACATTGTGTAGGCTGATTTCAGAGCACTAGTTGCCAAGACAAACCCACTTTCAGCCCATGAAAATGGTAAGACAACTGGACATGCCTGGAATCTGTTTGTCTTGGGTGATACACCCCCTTGTGAGAACAAGAGTGCACCAGCCCCTAGGATAACCACCCCCCAAACGGTCTTGGAGGCAGTTGATCCTCCATTTCCTTTCATGCATCATGCAAAAGAAAGCAGCTCTAACTAGGGTTGAGACTAACAACATTACTACCAAGGGGTCCATCTAACATTCTGATTAATCTGAACTGATGCTCAGCAAGGGACTACAGTGAGAACTTCAGAACAGCACTATCAACAATAACCGAGCACAAATACTGTCCTGCATTTAAACAATTAGCCAAAAAGGTGAGAATCTCAAATTAAGAGGAATGAGAACAACCTTGTAGTCCAAACTGACTACGAGACCAAGCCACGTGCGATTAGTGCTAACCGCGGTCCAAAACACCACAGGGAAACATGCATTAGCTTAGGGAGGCTCCAATAAACACACTCAGCCTACAAACCACAGCCTTGTTCTAAATGCCGAAGTGAACCCTTACCAGCTGTCTGAGATGCGCCCTGTCGCCCTGTTCCTCACGCAGTGGGCAAAGCAATTAGACGGCGGAGCGTCGCGGGTCGAATTGGCGGGACAGCCAGAAAATGACGCGGAGGAGCAGAATCCCGTCTGAGGTTTGGGAGAGGGAGGGGAGGCGGTGCCCGCTAGGTTCACACTAGGACATCGACAAGGAGAGACGTTTGGCGGGAGCCCATGGACGCCCAAGCCTATTTCGCCACTGGTCGAACTTCTCAATCCCCAGAATACACTGACGAGGGCAGCAAGGAAGCCAACCGAGCGAACTATCAAAACAGCAAGGAAAAAGCCTTATCTGCCGTTAGCACGTCCATTAGCACGTCCATTAGCTCCAACACTTGAGAAGAGAGAGGAAAAGCAGGCGGGTGAACGTTTCCTCCTCCCGACCCTTCCGGTCCGTCAGGCTCGGGGAAAACCAGGAGCGTCCCTCAGAACGAGCGACTCGGCTCACGGCGGCGTCGTTAGCGCTGGGGCGCGGAGCGCGTCCGCGTGACGAGGCGCTGGCGAGCTCTGAGCGGGAGGAGCGCAGCGCGGCGGCTCAAGAAGCCTCGTCCGCTCCGCTCCGGGGAGGATCCTTCAAGCGAGCAGCGCTAACCGCTTCAGACCGCTCCGTCGCCCCGCCGCCCGGGGGCCAGGGGGACGGCGCGCGCGATTGGCTGAGGCTGGAGCAGCACGCGTGACTGATTTAGGCTGAAGCGTCCAGCGGTCGCGTTATTAGCAAGCTCGAAGAGCAGGCTTGGGGAACGGTTAGACGAACGATGGTGACGGGGGGGGGGGGGGGGGGTGACCCTGGTCTGACCAATCTTCAACAATCAAACAAACCACTGTACCGTCCAGAGGAGTGTGCATCAGCAGTCGGAGAGCGGGTGAGAAGGGACTCACCTGTAGCAGGTGCTGTCGGAGCAGGGGCTGTGAGCACGCACTATGACGAAGACGTGCTGGAAATGTGAGCGAATATTTTTGGGCGTGAATGGTTGGGCTCCTGGCTCCTGGAAAACAATGGTCACGATGTCGTTCCCAATGTGCCGTTTCCTTAGCAACTGCAGGAAACAGAAGCATAGTCAAAACCTGTTTAGGCTAACAAATTTTTAGCCAAACACCAGTTCAGTAGCTCAATATCTTGGTGCTTAACTTGAACTGCAGGAGTAACATCAGTTTTCAAAATGCGGGATGCAAGCAATTTCAGTCATTTAATCCAGTTGCTATTTCAGTTGCATAACTTAATTTCTGGGTTGCTGCCCCTTATGTAAAGTATTAAAGGTCTCCTGCTGTTTGTAATCAGGAGTGCAGGCCGATAAGACTGAGGCCTTACCTGCTGTTTGTAATCAGGAGTGCAGGCTAACGAGACTGAGGCCTTACCTGCTGTTTGTAATCAGTGCAGGCCGATAAGACTGAGGCCTTACCTGCTGTTTGTAATCAGAACAGGCTAACAAGACTGAGGCCTTATCTGCTGTTTGTAATCAGGAGTGCAGGCTAACAAGACTGAGGCCTTACCTGCTGTTTGTAATCAGGAGTGCAGGCTAACAAGACTGAGGCCTTACCTGCTGTTTGTAATCAGGAGAACAGGCTAACAAGACTGAGGCCTTACCTGCTGTTTGTAATCAGGAGTGCAGGCTAACAAGACTGAGGCCTTACCTGCTGTTTGTAATCAGGAGTACAGGCTAACAAGACTGAGGCCTTACCTGCTGTTTGTAATCAGTGCAGGCTGATAAGACTGAGGCCTTACCTGCTCTTTGTAATCAGGAGTGCAGGCCGACAAGACTGAGGCCTTACCTGCTGTTTGTAATCAGGAGAACAGGCTAACGAGACTGAGGCCTTACCTGCTCTTTGTAATCAGTGCAGGCCGATAAGACTGAGGCCTCACCTGCTGTTTGTTGTTGGGAGTGTAGGGTAGCATGGTGGACACATGGAACATGATCTCATAGTCCTTGTAGGTGGTGTACAGTGAGTGGGTGCCCGTGGAATCCGCTGTAAAACAAGGACAACTCAAGTTACCCATAAGTCCCATTGTTCTACTGCAGCTGCATTCTGCATGTGCACTTCTCATTGGCTAGAGGTGCTGCATGAGGCTCCTATTTCAACCACCCTCGGGTATCTCATGACATCGCCCAAATCGACAGATGTCTTTCTCATGGCAAAACCTTGAAGGCAGTCATTTATCTCTAATCTTTATCGCGACATCTCACACACAGCCCAGGTGGCAGACTTCCTTAAATTTTTCATATCTGGAGGGGAGGAAATGTCAGCCATGATTAAAGACTGTCACCACAAGCTGTGTTTTGGTTAATAAGCTTCCGCTCTTGAGGCTCTTGTGCGGTGTATCCAGTTAAAGAACTTGCTAACAGCACAGTGATGTGCTCAGCAGTCCAGAATGGGGTCTTCAACACAGCAGTGCTGGCTGTTGTCAGGGCTCCCATGCAGTACTGTGCAGTAGAATGTAGCCATCAGCAGGCCATTGTCAGCCACACCAGGCGATAGCAGATCAATTAACTGAGCCCTGTGGTCTGACTGTGCATGCTCCCAACTACGCAAGAACCACACAAAATCTTGGAGGACGCTGCATTAATGGGATGCACTTTGAACTGAGAACAGGCAGTCAAAATTACAGAATTTAAAGGGATGAAAAGTTATTTTAAAAATCATTCCGATCTGCTGTCCAGCTCTGCAGAACTTCTCAGGATCGCACCGATTAGAACACAAGGCAGGCATTTCTGAGACAGCACCAGGGGCCTTTCCTCACAGTGAAAAGGCGAAGAAAATTCTCACAAAAAATCTCAGAACAAGTAAAAGCACTGAAAGCAATTACAGCTAATTAAATTAGCTCACAAAGACATAACAATGAGGTCTAACCCAAAGGGATCCATTCAATTTACACTCCCTTTTGAACAACAACAGCGTAAAAGGCTCACTCACAGTGCCATTCCGAAGCACCGTTTATCACTGCAGATTAATATTAGGACTACAAACACAGAGCATTACTGCCCTGCGCGGTCCTATAAGCAGTCAACACCCTGCCCCCGGAATAATCTAATCAGCTGGTTAAGGCTCACTGTGCTTCACTGCCTCTGCCAGTTTGATTTAAAAACATTAAGCAATTTAGCGGATTAGGAGAAATTCAGGTTGGGGGGAGAGAGGGGAAATTGCAAAAATAGACAAATGTGATTATGCCCGTGATTGGGATCGGGAGCCATTTCCTGGTCTCGTTACGGCCATAAAGGGCGTAGTGGAGCGTGTGTGCCAGCCGCGACGTGGGCGACTGAGCCTCGCACGCCCCGGGGAGCGGGCAGGGAGAGAGAAAAACAGAGAGAGAGAGAGAGAGAAAAACAGAGAGAGAGAGTGAGAGAGAGAGAGAAAAACAGAGAGAAAACAGAGACAGAGAGAGAAAAACAGGGAGAGAGAGTGAGTGAGAGAGAGAGAAACAGAGAGAGAGAGAGAAAAACAGAGAGAGAGAAAAACAGAGAGAGAGAGAGAACAAAACAGAGAGAGACTGGATGGGAAACAGCGAGAGAGAGAGAGACAGAGCAAGGGCGAGACAGATTAAAAGGGAATGTGAGAAAATGAGAGAAACAGGAAAAGAACAGGAGAGAGGCAACGGGCGAGACTGAGGCCAGCTGTTCGGTAAAGCCGTTTACAGGATTACAGAGATTAACGGGAACTAATGATCATAACGCCAAGAAAACCTGAGGCCAGAATTACTGCGGCGGGGCGGGGGGGGGGGGGAAGAAGCAAATTAAGGAAAGATAGCAGCTTATGCGATTTATAAAGACAAGGACTTTTAACTGATATCATGATTCAAGTACCCCTGAGGGACACAGGAGGGGATAGTTATATGCGTTTTGGAAGAGTACAACAGATATGATTGGAACTGAGCCACTATATTTCATGTGCTACAGGGCTGAGTTAAACTACCCTGCCCCTCCCACCCACCCCACAAAAAAACCTCAGCCCCCTTCCCTGCTGCAAATCCCACCCCACGCCCTCCCAGCCCGTCTCCTAGGTGATTCGAGAGAGGGCGGGACGCACTCTTGGTGTCCAGCTGGGCGCGGTACTTGGTGAAGCCCTTCAGGCGCACGCGCTCGCCCAGCAGCTGCAGGAACTCCTCCATGGCGGGGCCGGCCGCCTCGTTGTTGTACATCTCCTCCTCGCTGCTCTGGCCCGCCTGGCAGTACATCACCCCCACCTTCAGCTGGAAGCTCAGCTGTGGAGAGTAGAGGAGGGGAGACACATGGGGGGGAGGGTTTAGGATCCGCGCTGCCTGAAAGAGCTCGAGAGCGTGACTGGTGTGGCCGAGGGGCCGCGGCGGGCGTGGCCTACCCCCTGCTCGTCCAGCTTCATCAGCTGCTCGGTGACCTTGGGCGTGTTGAGGGCGAGCCGCAGGCAGTGGGCGTTGAGCTCGGGCACCAGGTACTCCAGCACCTCCTTGAGGGGGAGCCCGCGGGCCGTGCCGTGCTTGGAGGTGGAGGGCACGCCGTCCTCCAGGATGGAGCCCCGCAGCGTGGTCAGCTGGGAGGGGCAGAGCGCCATTAGTACAGGACCGAGTGACCCTCCCAAATCTCCACTCATCCACTGGGGGGATACAGCTCAAAGGACAACCCCCACATCTAACTGACCAAAAACACTGGGGCACAACCCCGTCAATTTAAGCGAGTGACGTTCGCTGCTAGTGCTGTAGCCACCATTAGGTACATATCGGCTGAGAGAGAATGAAACACAATATAAGAGAGGGGATTTATCCAAATGTAATGTGACAACAGTGGGCTCATTGTGTACTGAACTCAGATTGAACTCAATCACTCCGCTATCATATGTTGCTGGGAGGCAGAGCAGTGATCTCTTATTCTTACGGTGAATGACTGGGCCTTGTGGGTGGGGTGGGAGAGCAGCACCACCCCACCCACACCCATTTCCCAAGGGGAGATAAGAGCAGTAAGAATGTGGCATTTCACCGTCTCTGGACACCAAGACTCCTTCAGCCAGGCGTCTTAAATCATATCTGATGGCAAGATATAAATATAAATCTGCCTCCGGGGATAATTTCAGTTCAGATTACAATGCTTACAAAATGTCATTTTTAAAAGTTAGATATTTGTAATTTCATGTTAAAATGCATTTCTTTCCTAAAACATTTCCCTCCTCTAACCTCATCCTCTAACCTCAAAATTAATGTACAGACAACAGAATCCATGCAGAAACAAGATCTGCAATAAATAACACATTAAGCAAGTGAATTAAAACAATCAGCTTTCTTCCCAACACATTCAGCATAATATTGAACAGCAGTTAATTAATTTGTGATGAGCACATGACAACTTCTTCAGGGCACAAACTGTAAAGTGCATGTGTCATTCTTTTAAGGCGATGGAGACACACAAGCCTAACAGCTGGCTCTTACCTCACCAGTCATGTGCACATTTAAAGACAAGTAAATTCTGCATGCAAGTTTTCATGAAACACGGCGATTGCATCAGGGCTGAATGAGTCAAGGATGGTTACAACACACAGAACACCGCAGGAGTGACAGTTTAGTTAATTAAGGCCTGCTTCCTGCAGACTGTAGATAAGTGTATGTCCACAGGCATATCTCTCCTTATGTTAAGGCTAGCTGCAGTTCACTGATGTATGACAGTACAGCTAGCCAATATCCAATTATATATGAATATGTTTGCTCAAGGTTAACTACATTAGATAAGTAGGATATGCAGGATTCAATTCACATCAGTAAACATCTGTTAAAATTCAGTTTATATTCATGAACATTTGCATGTTGTTGTCACTTGAACAGTCAATGGCAAATGTCACAACTATGAAGACAACACACACACACACCATGCTGTATGGCTCTGTATCACAGCAAAATGTTTCATTTTGAACATTCATAGTTCAGTTTCATATTTGGACAGAACACCAACAAATCCACTCTATTCTACCATAGAATTTTCAGGTTCTCCTCCCCTTTAACTGGTGGTGTGGGGCAGTTGGCTCGATTTCAAATGTTGGCAAAATTACAGTGAGGAAGGAAGCACAAAGCTTCTCACAGTCCTGCTCCAAGGATCTAAATCCATCTTTCTTGCACTTAAAGCATTATGTAACTTCCCAGTTTGAGACTCATGTCATAAATGACATTTATGTAATTAATGTGATATTAATGTCACTATGAAGCATGAAATAAAAATAGCCTTTATAATTAGAAAGAATGCAGAGTGCAGACCTCCATCAAGGCACAACAAATCTCACACGAATGCGCACAGCAAATGTCTTGGCGATCCTGCTGTTACTTTTTAAGGTATGTTTGGCCTGATGGTGGTGCTAGAGGAAAGGTCATGGGGTCATCAAAGTTAGTTGGCTTCTTCCTCTAGGGAACACGACTGCGCACAGAAAATTTTACGGCAATCTGGCAATTACTGCTCCAGACATGTCTGTCAGAGATGGACGGGCAAACGGACGCACGTGGTTACACAAATAACGACAAGCTAGAGGGTGAGAAACGGCACACTGAAAGCCGAAGCTCAGACAGCAGGCGAGAGCACGCCAGTCTGCACGCCAGCCCCTGTGCGACACACAGGAGATTACCGCAGTGTTCAACCGCGAGCTTCAGTGTTCCTTACGTAACACTGCAGCGGGTGTCAGAGCCGGACACCGCCTTCAGCTCGCTCTTCACGAACGGTAGCTAGGGGAAATGTAGATGCCGATGTCTACAGACAACACTGAACAGGGTCGACTGTCCACTGCGAGTTCAGAGATTCCTTAAGTGCAGAGAAAGAACACGACTACCCCCCCTCCATTTTGTGACACCTCTTCTGGCTCTGGGGCGGGGGCATTTCTCCAGGAGAAACAGCGTAAAGTGGTGATACATAAGATGTACACTCTGGGCCAAAATCAATAACAGGTATTTTTTCAGCACAAGCTGGCCAGCAAAGGACTTGTGCCAACTTGTTTAGCATCATAGCACAAATGCAAACTGAAAACAAGTTTGTGCGTTCGTGCAAGTTTTCACAGAGGTGAACACAGACGTCAAACAAGTTATGAAAAGAAAAAAGTAACAAACTGTTGTATAACAGAATATTCCAATTCTGCATACTTTAGTATGAAGTTATTTTTAGAAAATTAAATAAAAACGGCTTGCGGTCGTGGAATGAACAGACGTTTCCGTTCTCCACATTTCATTCACAGCATCAGCGGTGCATGAAACGCGCCGGGCTCTCTGACATAACCTCAGCATCGGGCCGATAACGGCAAGTTATTATTGGCCGGTACTGATACAGCCCCAGAAGCCTGTATCATAAAGCAGGATCACTGAGTTTGCAGGATAACCGCATCGAGTAAAACCCAGAACAGCTCACCTTTCTTCAGTCCATGTTTCAGATTATGGAGGGTTCTGGAATTCGCTCAGTGCAGTCATTCAGCTAAGTCAGTAATCCTGCTTTGTGGTACAGGCCCCCGATATCAGGCACCCCTGTTATAAGCACCTCCCCCCCTGCCCGTGAGCGGCCTCACCTCGCTGGTGCGGAAGATGACCCGGTAGTTGTACTGTGGCCCGTGATCCTTGTGGTCCTCCAGCTTCTCCCTGCGCAGGCTGACCGCCACGGGCCCCAGCGTCTCGTCCACCCCAAAGTAGTTCCAGTGCTCTGAGACCGGGGGAGAGAGAGAGAGAGGCGCTCGGTCAGGAGGAGGGGCCTGACAGGACCGCCGGCCCCGCCCAGCGCAGGAGTCAGAGTAATCGTCAGGGGAGACGGGGACAGAGTGACGGGGAAGGGGCGGGGGATGGACAGACGAGGGTCTACCAGCCATGACTTGAATACAGGGCTGCGGTCTTTCCACAGGTCTCAGGTTTCAGACCTGAAAACGGGTTCATACTGGAGCACGTTGATATATCCCGACCCTGACATCAGTTACACAGCAGGAAACTGCTGCACACTGAAACAAACTTCTAAAGAACTGAAAATGCATCTGTACTCACAGATGAAGAACCAACACAGCTCAAAACGTTCACTTAAAACACCTACAATTTCTACCCAAGTACTTCCTGTAGTACCCTCATAATGTCTACCCAAGTGCCATAGAGGACATTTGTACACCTTTTTCCAGTCTTATTCACATCAATAAGACGTGTTCATTGGTCACCCGCGATGGCGGGAAGGACTCACCTCTTAGGTAGAAGTACTTCCTGTAGTAATAGGAGCCCAAGTCGACGTGCTCCACGATGTAGCGCTTGCCCCGGTCCATGTGCACGCCCTGGCTGTCCTTGGGCACCTCCAGCACGGCCACGCCGTTGTTGGTGCAGTGGGTGCTGAGCGACGACTCGAAGGGGTTCCCGTCGGCCGCCGCCGCCGCCGCGGCGGGGCCCCCGCTGCCGATGCTGCCCAGCTTGGACAGGCTGATCTTGCGCTCGCCCTCGCCCCCGACCTCGTTGCGGAAGCAGGGGCAGCTGAGCACCAGCTCGTTGCTCTTGTCGTCGCCGGCGTCCAGGCCCACGCCGTCCTTGGCGCTCAGCTCCTCCTGGCTGCCGCAGGGCGAGCTGTAGGGGGCGCTGTGGGTGGAGGAGAGCGAGGAGGAGGCGGAGGCGGCGGCGGCGGCCGAGGCCCCCGTGGTGGTGTTCCTCAGCTTGGCCGAGGTCTGCCGGCTGTGGGCGGCCTCGTTCAGGTCGAACAGGACGCTCTGGACGTCGTAGTGGGCGAAGCCCTTCTGGCAGGCCCACGGCTTCGGGGGGGGCCCCCCGTCTTCGGACCGCCCGTCCTCCGCGTCCGAGCCCGCCCGGGAGGAGTCGCCCTCCGTCCTCGCCGTCCGCAGCTTCCGGAATATGGAGTCGCCCCCCGTCTCCGACTTGGACCGCCTCTTGAGGGGCTTCTCGCGCTCCTTCAGCCGGGCGGAGGGGCTGCCCCGGCGGCCCGCAACCGGCCCGTCCGGCAGGTCGAACCCCGCCTGCTTGTGGCTGATGGTCAGCAGGTCGCCCAGCCTGTCGGGGGCAGGGCTGCGCTGGTCGGGCTTGTCGCCCTGGTAACCTTTGAGCATGTCGAAGAAGCTCTCGCCGGAGGGGCCGTGCTTGTCGATGGAGGACGTGCTGCCGTACTCCCGGTGGACGGGGGACCACTTGGCCCCGGGCGAGCCCCAGTCCTCCGCGCCGTCGCTGCCGGCGTCCAGCTCGCTGATGGTGATGTCGCTGTTGCTGCGCTGCCGGATGCGCCGCGGGCCCCGGCGGGAGGAGCCCCGCTGGTCGTCGGGGGACAGGAAGCGGCCGTCGTGGCCGGCGGCGGCGGCGGCGGCCTGCGTCTTGCTCTTGAGCGTGTTGTGGATGTTGCGCAGCATGTTGGAGTCCTGCGGGCTCATCAGGTGGCCCAGTCTGTTAGACAGGTTGGTCTGCCCGTTGCCGGGGGCGGAGCCGGGGGCGGGGCCCGGGGCGTCCATGTCCAAGGCCACGTGCCACACCGCCCCGCCGCTGTCCTTCCTGGGGGGCCAGTCGGCCACCCTGGCCCGCACGCCCATTTTGGGCACGCCCGGCGTGCAGCCGGACAGGTGGGCGCTCTCGCTGCGGGGGGGCGGGGCCCCGCCGTTGGGCAGGCGGCGGGTGTAGAACTCGTCGGTGGCCGGGACCGACCCCCCGACGCTGCGCTCGGTCTGCGAGCGCTTCAGGCTCGTCATGGTCCCTCGTCGCCGCGGCGATCAGCAGCGGGGCATGCCGGCCGCGTGGGCGTGGCCCGCCTCCGCGGGGACCGAGGGCGGGGCCGCCGTGCTGTGCTTCCCGCGGCACTCAGGCCTGCATGCTGTCCCTCCAGACGCTGTCTGACCTCTCACTGACCCGGACACGCCCGCTGCACTCTCATCTCACCTGGACACCTGGAGCCTGGGGACAGGGGAGAGAAAGTTAGACAGTTAGACAGTGCTGCATTAGACCATCACTGAGCACCAACCCCTATCTATCACTGAAGCACAGGCACAGCCTGCTACTCAGAGCAGGCAGAAAGGCCTGAAATAATGAAGCACTGTGAAAGCCTGCCTTTACAGAAAACTGCACAACACACAAGATCAGATATATTTCACAGACCTCGTCTGTGTCATCCCTTAACCGCAACACTTAACATTTAAGGAACACTGCTGAATAAAACATCCTCTTACAGCTAGTCCTCAAAGTAAAAATAAAAATAAATAAAAATATTTAAAAAACAATGATAGTTACTGTCTTACAGCCTAAGAAGCTCAACTGAGCATGAACAGCCTGGGGTAGAAATCCGAGGCCCAGTGACTTATTCGCTCCGAACAGCTAACTATTCAACAACGGCAGATTTTCTGCATGGACGGATTGACTCCTATTGGACAGCACAGCATCACTCCATTTCTGGCTGAACAGCTTCAGTGCAGGTCACAAGAGAACAGGCATCATACTCTGCTCCACACAGGGCCACACAACACCAGAACTTTTTACATTAGCCTATACAGGACCACACTGCTCCACACTGGGTAATACAGCACAAGAACTCTTCACACTAGCTTACGTAGGACCACGCTGCTCCACACTAGCCCATACACCTCTGAAGGCTCCAATAAACATTGCACATGGAATTCCAAACAGGAAACGAAATTCTTGGCACAGCCGAGTATGGCATCCTTGGAGTAGGACAGCTCCAAGCTGGAAACCTGTTCTAATTTGCACTGTTTGGCTCCCTCATCTGCGATGCGATTCCACACTGGGAAATTCTGGAGTTTAATAAATAACTTCTTTCAGACCTGAAAGCAAGAGACCCCTCTTTCTGCTTCACCGTACAGCACCGCGTGGGAGAGGCAGACGGTCATAAAACATTAAATTCTTTTCCATCCGAACTTCTAGATAATATAATGTGTCTTTTTTCTAGGAGGCAGACCTCAACGAGATATTCCCCATCTCTCTCTGAATTTCTGAGATTTTTGGCCGCACTTTCACAAGCTATGGCGTGCTCCTAGGCTATCTGTGCCGGTTATAAACAGCGAGCCTGGTGTTTTTCAGCTGTACCTCAGACAGACAGGAACTCAAGTCTGCACGACTTCACTGACCCAGCGGAGGGCCCAACACCATTCGATGGGGTAAAAAGCCACCCACGTGCTTGATTCCAGGTAATGCAGCCGCTATCGCCAGGGAAACGGACACAAGCAACCGAGGTGCAGAAAACCTCCGCCATGTAAGAAAACGTGCGCACAGCGGTGACTTAGAAACGTGGCCCTGAACTTCGCAAAACCCAATTACCCAAACACTCCGAACGCAATCTGACAACACGGCCGAGCTGACGCTCAAAAACGGAAATGCGCCGATTTCAAGAATCGGTTTAGGGTAACGAGCGTGAGAAAACATCATTTTAAAATGAAGGCTTTGGCTTCCCCGTTAACAACCGTGCCCATCACACGTGTTAGGCTCCAGGTTGTAGCGCTGTCACTTCTCTAACCGTGACCGTCTCTAGGAGTCTGTCTCTCCACAGTCCCTGGCCAGACGACAATGCCCCAGGTCGCTGGCTACCCTCGTCAGTATTCTGAGACACCAGTCACCGAACGAAGCCGAACTGCTTGTGCACACATGAACAAACGCTCAGTCAAAGCTGGTGGGCAGATGAAGAGGTCCTTGATGTTTCCTCGGCGCATTCCCTGCGTTTGGCGGGGACGCACGTTCACAGACGTCGCCGCGTTTCGCTCTTCTTGAGACACGGAAGCTGAGAAACCGGCGACGTTCCGTGCGATCGCTGCCAGCTGAGCCGAGCCGAGCGAGCGAACGCGCCGCCGACCGACATCCAAACCCCGCGGGTCGAGCGGGCACCCGGGTTAACCCGACATCACAGGCTGTCTCCCATTAAAGGAACACCCCATGGAGCCGAATAAAACAGCCACGTCAAATATTAAAGCGCTTGCATCTCTGAAGCCCGCATCAAACGCAATTCAAGCCAGCGGGACCGTGGCGGTAATGCCCCCGCGCCGCGATGAGGTGCGCTATCGGGACCCAAATCAAAGGAGGGTCAGGATGGGACCCTTAAAGAGGGAAGCTACTGCAGAATTAGCACTAAGCATCACACCGCCAGGGGTACGTAAGGACACCGGTTTGAGCGGTAGGGTGGACAGAGTCACAAAACGCCGCAGACGACGGGAGATCACGTGGCCCAATCAGCCGGCAGCCGTGTAGCTCCGAGGCCGAGGCGTGAGGGCCTGTGGCCTGGACGAAATCGGATGAGGCTCTGAGCACACGGCAGGTGGGCACATGCAGCGGGGGGGGTCAGTCCACATCAATCCCAGAATTCCCAGGCAGCCTATATGACATGTGCGGTCAACGTGTGCGTAGTCCCAGAAATGACAAAGGCAGAAAAGCAAAGAAAAGCCTGGGTGCTCATCTGGGTCCTGGCGCGCGCACGCAAGCTGCAAATCACTCGCCAGCCACCTCCACGCATCACTTACACAGCGCTATCATATTAGACCGAAGGGCTAAAGCAGAAGCGATTGATCTTCCAGAAGCTTCTGCACAGAATCTCCTTAAGTGCTTCAAATCCCATCTGATCTGCCAATCTAAACAGTGGCACGACTTCAAGCGATCACGAGAAATGAGTTCCATTCAAAAAGACCGGGAATTGGCTTCCGACTGTTTTTCCTGTCATTTCTTTTTTAAATCACAGCGAATATCCCTAAACCTCAGTGGCTCGCGAGCACTCGGCCTGCTCTGTTTCTGAGCCAGGAAAAGGCACGGCCTCGCCTCTCTGGAAGATGGAAGAAGCACACAGCTTCACTTTCTTTGAATTCCAGGCCCACAGATACAGAGAGAAGAGCTGCTGTGTTCTCCCGCCAAAAGAAAGGCGATTATTTGTCTTTTGGTGGCCCTGGCAATAGGGCAGCCCCGGGACGAACGGGCAGGCCGGGTCGGGGGCAGAGGTGAAGCGCCGCTTAAAATGGGCGGGCTGGACTGGACTGAAGCTCCGCTCTGTTCCGTATCCCGGCAACCGACCGGCAGGCCGCTAAAATCCCGGACTGAATTTGCGAACGAGGAAACGAAAGGGAGCTGAAACTGTATCGCCCCCCTTTTCGGCAGCGAGGAGGTCGCGTAGACCGCCCCGCGCGACAGAAAGGGCCGCATTCCGTCGCCGACCTTTCGCACGACAGCATAAGCTGAGGAGCGGGACGCCTTTGTGCGGGGAGCATTGTGCGGTCTCCCTGGAATGCGGTCCCTAATGGCCGCCTGAAAGCTCTTTGTAGGCAGTAATCCTTACGGACTGCGGCGGCCCGAGCGGCCTATTCCAGTCCGGCTGCCATTGTCCGCCGCGGCGCACGGACTTTTCACAGGAGGTCAGGAATGCTTACAGCGCACCGCACGGGAAACGTCGGCATGCAGACCCGGCATTGTGCGCGCGGGCCGACCGGCGCTTATCCGTGGCGTCTGAAACCGTCCTGCTCGCCCAGCCCGACGCGCGGGGAAGCTTAAGAGCTCTCGCCCGGAGAATACATCCACAGCATTATCGCTACATGAATGTGGTTCTGCCCCAAAGTCTGCTGGGAGGAGAGAGGCTCCTAAAGGGACTGGAACAGAATCAGGATGGGTTCTGTGTGTGCCCAGACACCGGGAACAGAGCGGGTACCAGCACTGTCGTACGGGGGGAGGGGTCTGTGTGTGTGTGTGTGTGTGTGTGTGCAAGTGCATGCGTATTTGTAAGGGGGGTTGAGAGATGTACTTGCACATGCCTATATGCCTGACTGCATGTGTGTGTGTCAGAGGGTGGGGTCATGGAAGGACAAGTATGTGTGTGTGCAATTATGTCTGACTCTGTGTGTGTGTGTGTGTGTGTGTGTGTGTGCATGTGCGTGTCCATCACTAGGTCTGAAGGCACCCGGAGAGGAAGCCAGGGAGCAGTGTGCAGAGATGCTCATGTTTCCTCCCGTAAGCCCAAGTGGCTCAGGTTGTGATCTGTGCTTAACTGCATGCCATGAAAGGCACTGTGCCCATCTCCATGGTAACACAGGGTTTACTTCCTGTAACTGGGCAGCTGACCTCCCAGCTGCTTCCTCTGGCCCGAGGAGAGGGTGGAACATTCCACAGCTCAGCTGGGGCCCGGCGGGTGATGTCGTGGGCGTATTCTAAGGGAAGGAAGGGGGCGTGCTTTCTAATCAAACCTGTCACAAAGACAGGGTGACGTACTGCTAGTATGAGCCTCCAAACGCAGCTTCCCAGGAGTCCAGGACGCTCGGAATGAGTCATGGACAGGCACAATTGCCAGGTACCCAAGACTAACATGATCGTGCGAATGGGGTGCGGGGGTGGAGACAGAATTACACAGAGAGGGCTAACTCCAAAAACCGTATGTAACATTTACATTTTGGAATACTCATCCTCATACATATCCAGTGTGACTTTAAACAGACCAGTATTTTACATATGATCCATTTACATAGCTGCATATCCACTGAAGCAATTAAGGAGAAGCGCCTTGTTCAAGCATTTAATAGCGGCACACCAGATGGGAATCAACCCAGTTGAGTTACAAGCCTAGTTCCCCAACCGTTGTACTACACTGTTTCCACAGTGGGCACAATGGTACAACACAATGCTACAAATCTCAGGTGTACTTAGACAGCATAAGCAACCTCTATGTATGAGCCCTGAAGTGTAACTGAAAGGTATGTGAGGGTTCTCCAATGGCAGCGGGAGTAGTGAAGGGCACCGGGGGCCACTGGTGGGAGCGGTATCCACGCTTCCTGGCATGTGGCGGGGGCACGCTCCCGTTCCCAGCCGGCGCAGCGGCAGGGGTACGGGCGAGGGGGTGGGGGTCGCACCCCGCGGGGACACGAATCGCACGCCCGGGCCATTCAGCCCAGGCCGATTGCCGTCCCCCCGAACAGAGGCTCCGTCGTTCCTCGCCGTCCCGTGCCATGTTCCCAAGGGCCGGACAATGGGCCGGGGCCTCCGCTCTACAAGCTCTAATTACTTGTCCGCTGTTTGCCAGATGAGTGGGGCTGGCGAGCGCCGAGGCACTTGGGGAGCGCTCTCCCTCCCTCTTTCTTTCTCTCTCTCTCTCTCTCTTCCCCCTTCTCTCAATCGCGCTCCCTCTTCTCGCCCGGCTCACGGAAGTACAAAGTCCACTCTGTCCCGGCCTGCGAGGGGCTCGGCTTTGGGTAGCGAGGACTCCCTTTGAGAACAGAGGCGCCATTGATAGCATCCTGGCTCTAAGCATGTGTAGTCTGCTGAAAGGAGTTAATGAACCGCTGAGGGAGAGAGAGAGAGAGAGACAGAGACAGAGACAGACAGCGAGAGAGAGAGCAAGCGAGAGAGAGTAGTTGGAAAACAGCAACATGGAGAGCCAAGCAAAGAAACAGAAGAGCAGACAGCAGGATAGAGAGAAGGGTCAGGAAGATGAAGAGGGAAAACAGAGGTAGAAAGAGAGAGAAAATAAAATAAGTGAAAGAAAGAGAAAGAGCCCCGCATTATGCCTGTGTCCCAGCTCCAGGGTCATTGCTGTGAATCAAATGGACTGCCTTGTCTGACCTCCCTCTGCGGTGCTCAATGGTGCCATACAAGTTTAACTAGGCGTCCAAACCGTTGGCAAACTAACAAATCTGGAAAATGTTACATTTTCTTTCCGCAGGGAATGCTAATAAACTTCCCTAATAAAGCTCAGTCAACAAACAATTGCGGAGATTCATGAGGGTCAGTTTCAGGATGTGATTAAATATTTCAACAAAAGCCAATACATAATACCCTGCATGTAGGTCAGGATCTTGGTTCTGTAACAATCTACCCACAATTCCCTTGGCATTTGGCACATCACCGCATTATTTGACGGTAAAAGCGATGTGGGGATGTTAAAACTTTAGGAGAGGGTGCTTCATTATCCAAATGAAAGGGCGAACGTGCCGCTTCTCTTGGATGTACATGTCAGCCTCCAGTGCGACTGCTAGCCCTTCTGTGTGCTAACTCGCACGTAGATGGCCACCACACTCCATGGTGTTCCTGACCCCATACAAAGCCATGTCACGTACAGATCAGCTAAACGTACAATGAACAGCGCGAGATGATCACTCATGGGCTGCTGGGTGGGCCATCCTAGTAAGCGACTGTTCCGGTACGAGCTCCAAAGGCCGGTACCGAATCCAGGCTGTGCCGGTGCCGACAGCACTCGATTAGCCTTAGCATAGCTGCGTAGCCCAGGGAAGGGCAGTTTCAGCCAGCGGGAGTCATGTCATACCTTGCGCCAGCAACCCCCGCCAGTCAGTCTGGCACTTACAGGTGACCTGTCCAGCTGCATCTGCAGTGCCTTCCTCTGACTCAGGTTTGCATGAGCCCAACTTATCGACCGCGGCGTGAAAAGAAGCAGCTGTGACATCACGTGCTTCAGAGGACACCAACATTCGTCTGGCATCTTCAGGATGGACAGCAGAGTTTGCAATGGGCGTAGCAGCGCAAAAACGATTGGGCATTCCCAATATGAGGGAAAAGCAAATAGAAAAAGGTTCTCGAGCATCAACCATACTGGTAAAGTGTAAGGCACACTAAGGAATATACAGTCAGTGGTATATTGTATTATTAACTGCCAGTTGACCGACTGGACCGCTATCCTCATCACAACTGGCTTGCTAGGCTGCTAGTTTCTTTCCCTGTTAAATACGAGACTCACTCGCTCATTAATTAAATGATCTGACTTTAGCAATAAAGACGTACAACGGACAGTCCTGATCGGAGACAAAGGACAGAACACCCCTAATCACACGCTCCGCCGCTATAAAGTCCTGCATCGCAAGGTCAGGTGGAGTGATAAATCCGGGGGACGTACGCTTCAGTCCGCACTGCGGTCTGCCGGCGAGCGCACGCGAGGACGTGGCCCCACGGCTGAGGGCTCGCTCGTCGCACCCCCTGGAGCGCTATAACTTTCTTTACTGTCAGGGGCGGTGACAAGAGCTTACGTGATTTATATAGAGCCTTTCAGGAGATGTCCTTGCTTTTTTAAAAGTCTCACGACCGCTCGAAACTCCGCTCTGCTGAAACGCCGCGCCGCAGAGTCGGCCGGGGGGAGTGAGGGGAGGCTCTGGAAGAAGGGTCATGGGTAATGAGGGCTGAGAGACCCTCGGTCCCTTTGAGCGATGAGGGCGACGGAGTTTCTCACAGAAACCAGGCCCACCCGGAGAGATTTAGATCAACTGCCACTGCCTGTCTCACCATGGAGGGAGTGAGGGGGAAAAAAGAGCAGGCTTTATTGCTCCTGTTCTCTCTCTCTCTCTCTCTCTCTCTCTCTCAGATAAGAGTGCTTTCGGGCTGGTGCGGCACGTGGAGCGTGACCCAGAGGACTGCTGGGCCTTAACACACTTGTGCGCTGCTACGTACAGTCCCCTTATCGACCGCCGCTGAGACCCCTCAGTACGGAGGGGAATGCCCATCTACTCTGCCGTACACACTCTGAAAACCGCAGTAGTGTCCAGCCTCCAACAGTCAGGGGGAAGCATTACCGTACATTTATACAGGAGATTGGACTGATATTAGACCATTCCGTGAGTCGCCAGGGAGTAAAAGACAGCTCATTAGGCTGCATTTCTACCCCTGAGAAACCCCTGATCCTGTCCCTTAAGAGGAGGGGGTGGCCACCGGGGCTGCCACGGAGAGACGCGGAGGCCTTGTGTGAACAGATAGCGCCGCCGCTGCCGCGCTTCAAACCGCAGATAAGCAAGCTCAATGAAGAGGATGTAGCGGGAGATGCAGCCAAGTCAGTCTGGGGAACAGGGAAGGCAGCCCGTGAAAAACAAACCAGACAGAGGCTGACTGTTGTGTGTGAGCCTGCTCTGCGGCCGCGCGGACCAGGAGGGGAATGCCTGGCATTCCAGCCCACAGGAGAGGGTCAAAAGGCTCTCTGAGCTGGGACAGGGAGAGCATGAGGGTATGGGAGAGCTGGAGTCTGTGCACTGAGCCCCAGCGGCATTTAGGCAAAAACGTACGATTCAACGGGAAACCGTTCTAACAAAAGGCTCAAGGACGATTACTAAGCTCATTTGGGCTAAGAATAGTTCAAACACATTTTACCAAGCACTCATTGAGAAAGGCTTCATTTTTATCTATCAACGCCTTTAAAGCTCAGGAAAAAAACAAGCTCCTAGAACAAATTTAATTATTTACTGAAGATCATTGGCAAACCACAAGGAATTCCAACCTCCAAAAACAGCAAACATTGTAGAAGGCAGGCTGCATTTTGCACTATTTAGAGTGCACATGTTCTCCAGGGGTGCTGCTTCCACTGCACATCAAGCGCACATCAAACAGAAGACTAATCTTCATTCCTGAAGCTGCATCATTATTCAACATTACAATTTCTGACACAGGAATTCTCTTTGATCTGATTATTGTTATTATTCAGTGTATGCCGATGTCTTTACTATTACGGTTCAGGCCAAGAATAAACAATAGTTTATGATAGTATAGTATATGCGCACACAGTGAGAAGAGATGTTACCAGAAAGCTCTGTATGTCCATTGTAAAGAATGTCCTGAAAGCACACCTGTGACAGTACTGCATTTGGGTCATAAAAACATCATCACAGAGACGTTTACTCAGACACAGGTGCAAACAGACTCAGAGATATATTGACTCAGACAAACAAACTCACCTGTCGACAGTGACACACACCAGCTCAGACACCCACTCACTATTCCAGCCAGACGTGATTACATGTGCTCAATGAATACTGGATACATATATTGAGTGAATGCACACTAACACCTGCAATAAGCACTACTGGCATAGGCTCGAACACAGGTCTGAAGAATATTGTGAAATTACTGTGTCCTCAACTGCTGTACTGGACTGAGTCATTTTCTGTCTCAGTCAGAGGGGAGGATGGTTAAACCGTACCTAGCTGTGAGCCTATGACTCTATTTACCTCACTGCTTGCAAAACCATCTGTTAGAATAGGATTAATTACATAGACTGTACACAGCAGTAGTTTTCATGTTTGGTCAAACGGTGGCTAGGGGGGGTCAGCCAGAACAGTTTTTTTTTCCTATCTGAACACTCAACATAACTGAGCCTGACGCAAAACAAGCCCGTTTCTATTACGTCAGCGCCTGCAATGTTCAGACATGTTAAAGCGGCTCGCTGAGGCGTTTTCACGGAAACACATGAGTGAGTCAGCGGACACGGCGCTGTCATGGCTGCTGCCTCAGAAAGCAGCGCCGCAGATACCCATGCAAGCTGCAACATAAACACAAACACAGACGGCTCCATGCACTTGTATTCAGAGTAAACTTCCATCGATACATCTTTAAAAGAAAATCTTTGCCTTGTTGACACATTGTTATTGCTCTTGTTCTTTTCCACCAGTTCTCAGAAAAAAATGGCTATAAAATACAGGTGGCATTCAAAAAATCACAAAATCTGACATATTCAGAGAGGCTATGGGAACTGGCCTCAGTTTTACTCCATCAATTTTCCCTCATGGTGGTACAAAAACAAAGGATTTGTGTTCAAAGATTGTCATCTTCCTATTAAACATTCAGTAAACTGTAGAGGCCGAAACTTACATTTTTTTACATTTCTGAAACTTGCACTGTAAGTTACCCATGCATTTCATTTTGGATTATTTGTAACATTTAGCCTAATGTCACCACCACAAAGTTAGTTTAGCACATCAAAATGCATGTTACTATTTTGTTCCTTGGCTACATAAGGAATGTCAGAGTGTCCTGTTCCGCATTCGTTCTCAGAACAGAGATCACCCCATGATCTGGGATCAAATCTGGACTGTTACTTCAAGAGTAAGCAAAGGAGGCATGTGATTGGCTAGATTACCAGTCATGCAGGCATTCCGCCGAGAGATCCCCGCCTCTTCCTGCAACAGCAACTCATCTGGCTGATAAGGCACTATGAACACCTGCACTGTTATGATAACAGCAATTAAAAGCTTTCATAAGAAATACCTACTCTATTCACTTGGAAAGAAAAGTATGCTTTTTTCCCTCTTTCAAGCTGGAGAAAAACCTAAGAGATCTGTTTTGATGTTAGAAGACCTCTCGGCGTTTTTAGTTTATCACTCTCTCTCCCGTGGAGTGTGAAATTGAAAAGACGCTCAGTGCTCCACGCCCTATCCTTTTCCGAGGGCAATTGGGACACTGAGTCCCTAACCTCTTAATATTGAGGCTAAAATGACAGATTAGGCCAGAGAGACCCCAGGAGATACCGCACCTCCCAGAATGCTGTGGGGGCATCATTAAGCTGAACACAGAACATTACTGTTTGAGATCTCACAATGGCTTAAGCTGTCCATCTAGTGTACTCCATGTCAATATCTGAAAGACAATTCGCACACAAAAAAAAAAAAACAAACACATAAGCATTGACTAGGATGCAGGGAAACAAAATATTGAGTTTCGAACAAGACGTGACTTGTTCCTCCTGAAGAAGCGGACCGCCTCCGATCAGCACTGGAGCGGATCGTACCCTGAGATGGTCTTCACGTGGCCCACAGCAAGACACCTCTGGAGTGCTACCCAGGGCATAAGCTCAGTTCAGTAATGGAAGTAATGGAAGGGCAGAGGCCATTCCCAGCAGCAGCTGGTTGGGGGTTAATACAAAAAAGCCCAGGAGAAATCTCATACTCCTGGATTAAGGTGAAAAATACAGCAGAGCCGCTCAGTAAGGAGTCTGAATAAAAGCGCCACTGTGACTGCTGGGAAAAGCTGGACAACACGAGAGTTTAAATAAGGGGATGTTTCTGAAGTACACTGATGCACATCTGCAGTTTTACCTCAGACAACAAGGCACCGCCCTCATCCACTGTCTGTAAGCAGCCAGCCCCAAACAGAGCATGAACCTGTTATTTTACAGCAAACTGGAAACTTAACACCTCCAGCCTAAAACACACAGGCCTCTTGGCAAGCGAATGATACCGGGATGCAAGTTTGTACTGAAGGGTGAGGCTCCATCCCTGTAGAAAGTGGGGTGGGGGCAAGCCCAGGCAAATGCAGGGACGCTGCAGGTGAAAAGGTCAGGGCGTCTACTGCACTGCCTGCTTAAAAAGGCTGTAGCAGAAATTTAAGACATCCTCGCAGCAGTTCTGACACAGCCATGCTTTTGTTATTTTGTTCTCAAAAGAAGCGCTAGCCCACCACAGCGCGGAGTGGAATTTCAGATCAGTTTAGATCCCTTCTCGCGATCATGCTTGCCTTAACAGGTCGGAGGAAATATCATGCCTCAGTAAACAACCGCTCTCTCACAGTAATGAAACACGCACATGAGTACGTGAGAGCCGACCGCTCGCCGGAGCGACCTGCAGCACGGCTAAGGCCGACCGTCCCCGGGCGAGAGCGTACCGCCGCACACGGCCTAAGGACCGGACGCGGCCCGGAGCGACCTGCAGCACGGCTAAGGCCGACCGCTCGCCGGAGCGACCTGCAGCACGGCTAAGGCCGACCGCTCGCCGGAGCGACCTGCAGCACGGCTAAGGCCGACCGCTCGCCGGAGCGACCTGCAGCACGGCTAAGGCCGACTGGTCGGCAGAGCGACCTGCAGCACGGCTAAGGCCGACTGGTCGGCACAGCTCGGCACCACGTGCGAGGCACAGTTCAGTGATCACAGCTAACGTTGACACAGCACCTCGCTGAGCTTTACCGGGGGAGTAAAGGCTTTCACTGGGGCCTTTGCCCAATGAGACTCCTCTCTTGCCCCTCCTGCTTTTCTCACCTGTATACACGGTGTATTTCGCTGGAGGAATTTGGCTCCAGGCCTGACAAGAGGTGGAGACGCGACTCACCGAAAATACGGGATCGCCCGGCCTCGGAGATAACCCGCCTCAGCCCCTGGAGGCTTGGCTCGGGGTTGCCCAGCGGTCTGGGGATGAAAAGCTGTATTATTCTTGCGGAACACCAGGCTTACGCCACTGGAAAGGAAGCGGGGCCTGGCTGCGGTTTCCGTGGTCTCGCTCGCGCTCCCCCGAGGCATCTGCATGACCAAAGGGGCCCCGCGGGGAAAAGAGGAAGGAAATCCGATGCCGCGCCGCCGCTGCCACGGATACCACACCACATGTGCCTTTACCGTGTCACATGTGTACGCCAGATTGGCCAGCTCTCACGGCACAGCAGCCTCAGACTTACGCAGATCTGGGAAGTAAAGGTGGGGTCAGACGGATAGTGGAGAAAGACATTTACAAGCCCACGACGGCACGCTCGCTCGCGTGATAACATAAGCCAGCATTACGATGGAGAAAAAACAGGGAGCACCTAATCTGGTTAAGTTCTGCGGGGAAAATAAGTGGGGGAGGTAAGTCAAACTGATGGATTCAGCCATTAAAACATGATCGTATCGGAACTAAGCAAAGCCAGTTGCTCGCTCTTAAAGGCATGGTGGTAAATGAGTCGCAGGGGAAGAGGCTTTGATTCCTTCAGAAGAGAGCGACTGGAGAACGGACTGGGCGAGGGCCGCGGGGTGACGGCAGACGCGGTGCGGTTAACGGTCTTTCCTCGCTGCGATCGTCCATACCGCCAACTCTCGATTCCTCCTCCGGGGGCCTTGCTAACACCAGCCAGAAGGACCGTGTGCTCGGACACTGATTAACCCAGAGCAATCAGAGCCAGTCAGCACGGGCGGAAGGTTCTGTGGGAGGATGACGATTCTGAGAATTGTTGGGTGGTCCGAGGGTGGCAGACCTCGAGCCGATGACGCAAACTCCCGAGGGCTTCCGTTCGGTCGTGCAGGTGGGCTTCACTGCCTGTGACCGGGTGTGTTGGTGCGCTGGTGCACTAGTGTGTGGTGGAGGCTTAAGCTGAAGGCTGGAGGGGTACTGGATCAGGCAGCCGTCCCTCAACGACCCCTCGTGCCCCAGACAGCCGCCCTGCCCTCAGCCCCTCGCGCAACCTCACTCCGCGAACAGGACCGACCTAAGCTCCAAGCAGAAATCAGGACCCCACGAAATGGCAAAAAGTTCTTCCCAAATACGAAACTCTAAAAAAATTTCCTAGCGGAGATCCAATTTCACACGATCAGACCCAAAAACTTTCAGACAGGAAGCTTTGCCTGTAAAAGCACGTCGGCACCCAGCCATACCGCCCAAAGGAGGACGTGAAGAGTTCAGTGCGGAGCTCCAAACTAAGTGCCGAAACCAAGTGAGGACTGACACCGGCAGTCTCTCCAGCAGTCTGGGCGGCTTGGGGCTGCACTCTCCTCCTCTCCGTGACCGAGTGCTTTCCACTCCCGCAAAACCGACAAAGTGCCACAGAGAGTGCCCGGGTGCCATCATCGCTCACAGCGTGCAACTCCAGGGTCCTGGCCTAAGTGCAACAGCAACTGGGTCACTTCAGCTGGGTCTAATAAAATCCATACCGCTGCCGATGGAGGTAATGAAGGAAGCATCATTTCAAATTACTGGGTCAGTGCACCGGCTTCGCTTGCTGTGCGACGGCTTATTTATACCCCCTTCCTTCAAAAAACGATGGCGCGTGGTGGATGGGAAATATTCACGTTTTCGCAGGCTGGCGTTCGAAAACGGTCTCATTGAGAAACCGTGCTCGCAGAGCTTCTCGCATCAGTAAGCTTTTTACCTTGTGTAGGGGGGGGGGGGAAACAATGGAGAAAGAAGCAGGGAAAAAAATAAACTGCGACTGTGACTTCAGAAGAGCCGTGGAAGTGTTAAGTAGGACACGTCTCCCTCAAGTTCAGCAAGAAAAACCCTGACAGCTAGTTCCAGCACATACCCCTCTCTCCAGTGGCTCCTTCAGTCATAAATAAATAAAAAGAAAGAAAAATCCATCCATCTCTAAGAGATCCCAATATTTTCCATCAGACAGACCCTCGTATCTGTAAGAAAAATATCAACAAAAAAGAAAGCTGCACAAAAATATCAAAATGGAAGAAACTGGGGAATTTTATCTTCTTAAGCACAAAACAAAACTCTGAAAAGCCTGTCTTCTGACTTTTTCCATCAGTGCTCTGCCAGAATGAAGACATTTTCCACAGGCACTGGGAAATTCTGAAAACAGAACAGACAACAAAGCCTCTTATTTCCAAACCTCAACAATCAGACAGCAGTCCATTTGTCCAATACTACATTTCAGAATACCAACTGGCTGACCTCCAAAGGTAATTATAATAGTGGCAGAAGCGCTTAGTACAATAACAGAACAAATATTTTAAACATCCCCTTAAAGGAAGGACTTTCTGCCATCAGAAATGAGTTTTATTTAATAAGCCTATTTTTGGCAAGGATGTGAAACTAGGCCTTTGTCTGTCCAAGAACTAATTTGCAGAAGTGCTGCCTTCTCACCAGTTTCTTTCATTAGAAAGGGTGGGGTGGAGAATTTACTGATGTTTTATTTTCTTGAGACTGCCACCCCAGAGACTCTTTCTGTGCCACACACCGGATTAATTTTATTTCTCTGTACCATATCAATTTTCCGTGCATGTTCAACTGAAATTGTCCTCGGGACATAATCTCTGGAAAGATGTGGCTGCAGTTTAAAGTCATTAGGGTTAAAGCCATAACTCATTAGGGTTTTAAAGGAATAAACAGGAATTAACAGTGACAAGTGTTATTTGCTACAATCTATATATTTGTGAAGGGGAAAACTTATTAGCATAATTCAGTACACACACTTTCAGGCTTACCACCTCCACACTCCGTTGATTCGGATTTGTCATATGAAAAGAGGCTTCAGGGAATTTATGTTCAGGTCTAAATTTGCACTCATTTGGGCCTGAACTGTAAAGGATTTTTTGTCTTCATCTCTAACAATAATGGCTATTAGCACCAAGGTTGGGAAAAATATATATATATATATTATTTTTAGAATTCAACCTTATCATTTTAAACCCCAACCTTATCACAGGAACCAATGAGATCTGTTGCACACCGCTGGCCAACGTGACCATGACAAAACTTAAACAAGCTCAACAGGTGTCAATGTTGTGGCTAAACCAACCATCCAATTTGCTTCAGCTGTCCCTGGTGCGAGTTACGGGAATGCAGGGGGTCCTAATTATAAGGCCCTTACAGCCCTTTTGTGAGCCGTCACCCGCATCCACACAAACAACCGGGGAGACAGGTCTCTTCAAGTCGCTAAGATGCTAAAACGGGACTTGTCATCGTGTTGCGCCCGGTCAACAAGCACATCCTCGTTTCCACCCGCGGTCCTGGCAACGGCGATGGGGTAGGGAGCGCGAGGGGAGGGAAGGGGAGACCGAAATAGCCGCGATAGCCCCGCTGTGTAATTAACGCAGTGACGGGGGGGGGGCTCAGAAGGCTCCGCGCACCATGCAATTCCAGGCTTTTCCGCGTACGTAAACCTGGTGGAGAGCCAAAGATGAGGCTTTTCCGCACGCTGCTATCAAATCTCTTTAAGATGACAGTAATTCGCAAACCAAACAAAAGGGAGCTCGTTTTAGACAACTTGCGTACAGAGCCGCTTGACAAGTGCACTGAATTCCTGCCAAGGCCGTGAGAGAGAGAGAGTGTGTGTGTGTGTGTGCGCACGACAAACATACTGTATCAAATGCTGAGGAGCGGTCCAGTCCAATCATCATTTTTATTTTTTAAACCACTGCTTTCTTACGGCCTAAAAGGGGCTTGAAGTGTGAGGCAGTTCTGCCTGTGCGTGATGGGGATTGCACATTTGATGTCCTGAGCCATGTTCCTGTTTTATTAGCTTGTTTACTGGGCAAAGTGGCGAGTTCTGTAAAGCATTGTGTTATTCTGTTTTAAACAGAGACAGGCTGTTCCTGAGCCACAAGGTCAAGCTGGGCACAATCGCCGACTGGCTCTGCTGGGGCTGCTGTACCGATCTACCCTGGGACTCTGCCAGACCTCCCAACCCAGTCCACAGACCCAAGCACAGCAAGGGCAAGACTGCAGTGTGTGTGTGTGTGTGTGTGTGTGTGTGTGAGAGAGAGAGAGTGTGCATACGCATGAGGGAGAACGTGTGTGTGATGCGCGAATCTCTGCCAGTGTCTAACCCTTTTTTGTGTCAAACTTTAGCGTGCCTGCATGTCAAACCCTTTTCACATCACAAGCTTAGCTTGGAGTTCACAGCACTGCACTGAGACAGAGCTGACCTTTACGGTCTTCAGGTTTTTAAATTGTGTTAAAAGTGTCTCTGTCAGCTCTTTGTTTATTATGCTAACATCATCCTTTTAATACTGCCAGTCTGGAATATAGTCTGGAATATTCCACTATGGAACAAGACACAGATTAACCAATTCCTATAACTACAAAAAAAGAACAAAATCACACTCTTATTTTCATCCAAATGGGCCTAGACACAATAGATTTATGGTTATTAAGATTTTTTTAAATGATGACTTTTCGTTAGGCTCATATGTGCTGGAGAATGCTAACCTGATGTGACGACTATGGTTCTGAGCACACATTAATTTGCTTACTAAAACAGTTATAATTAAAACTATCAGAGCATAAAATACAAATTGCTTAGGGATTGCTTAAAATTTGTTATGAAGCTAAAATCAGAGATTGCTAAATAGCAGCTAAATTGGGATAATGGTGCTGCATTTCATAACCACACCAATGGGATGTGGGCTACTATAGGTAGTTTGTGATCATTTTATGGCTCGGCAATCAGAAAAGCAACTGGCGATCTGCCGTACAGCACTAATCTGCACATCAGACCCCCACTTGACACAGACACATGTAATTCTGACAGAAACATTGCCAATTCCGAGATACTTTGAATTACATCTCCAAAAAGACCAATAGTGTGCTACAAACTCTGAGACTTTTTTAAGCTGACAGCTGCAGCTCACATTTATGAACAAAACCTTTAATTTACATTATCAAAGTATTTGCTGGATTAAGAAAATATACTTTAAAGGAAGTACAAAAAGGAAAGTGTGTGGAAGAATGAGAGTTTGTTGGAAGAAGAATGAGTTTGTTGGAAGAAAAAAGGCAGTGTGTTGGAAAAATGACCTGAATTCAGGCAGTGCAGACTTGGTTACAGTTTAACTGCACCTGTTTTTTTCTGTGAAACACAGGACGAGGGAGGGGAGGGTGCTGGGGAGAGGGGGTGGGGGGTGGGAGGAGAGCAGCGATGAGTCAGGCAGAACCCAAATTTCTGAGTGAAAAAAAGACAAGCAAACAAAGCCCCCAGTCCTCCAAGTAAAACAACAAGCCCTGCCCGGTGAGTCTTGGCCCATTCACCTCTCATCTTCCCTGTCCCAGAATGCACTGCGCCGGGGACGACAGGGCCGAGAGCCAGGACAAACACACCCCCCCCCTTTTCCCTCTCACCGTTTCGGTTTCCTTCGAGCTGCAGAAGTGAGGGGGGCCGGAACGAACGGAAAAGCAGAGCCGCAGGGGGGCGGGGCGGGGCTGCGTGAGCGAGCAGCGTGGTCAGCCTCCCCTTCCTCCTGGCGAGCAGGCCGACGGACAGCCTGCTCCAACAGGGTTTCAGCTCCGTCCAGGAAACGGCCCCGGCTGCCCGCGGGGGCTCACGCCGCGGCTCCAGAACCCGGACCAATAGCGACTGACGGGCATGTCCTCCTCTTGAAAATGTGAAATTTGAAAGCAGGAAATGATGCAGTACCGGGAAATGGCCAGCTTCTTAATCATCATAAGCAGCAACAGTGGCGGAGGGCTCCCTTGTGGAACAATTGGTTAGACCTGTTTTTTGCTGGGTTGCGGGGATACTAAAATAATAATGAGGAGTAACAGCCACAGACCCTCCTGTTGACCCATCCTCATTTGCACCAAACTGCCATGGCATAACCGCACAGGGGGTAGCAGAACCAGCAAACCGCAGGGAAGGTAACAACCAGCCCTGAGTGCAGTATTAAGAACTGGCTTTGTTAGAAGTGGCACAGGGGAGCTGTACACAAAACAACAGGCCGATGTGAAATCGGCATCAACTCATGCACAAGGTAGATACTAGGTTGAGCATGCAGACAGAAGCAGATGGAAGGTTCTTGGCTCACTTTCAGACACCCTACCCTCCCACAGCCTCAAAATAAGAGATGGAAAGGTCAAATGGAGATACGTAAATATGAAAAGCTTCCCCCACCTTCTCAGCAAAATTATTATTATTTTTTTTACAGCAGAGTGTTTTCTTTTTTTGTGAGGGGGGGTACATTACATCACGGCAGTTGATTTCATCCTGGAGTTCAATTAGCCAGCTGCAGGTGGGTCGGTTTATTAATCTGGACCCGAATCACAATCCATTCCTCAGAGTGCGTGCGCCTCGGAACAAGCAGGCGGCCCGCTAAGAGGCAAACATCCGCAGGCCGACTCAAACCGGCTCAGCCTCCCATTAAGTCCCTCATTAACTCTGTCTCCGTCCCCCCACCCCTGAGACACTGAGATTACATGCTTTGCAGGCACAGCTGCCGGCAGCCTCGGAAAGCTACTCATCAACCCGTCCCCGCTCCTCTTCACAGACCAACCTGCTCCCAAACAACCCAGACATGAACTGTGCCCTTTCAGAACACATGAAAGCAATTATAACCAGCTTGGCCCTGCCGAGACACAGACAGAGGCAAGGTGCATCGGGGGGGCAGAGAGCCAGAGGGGCTGCAGGATTGAATCTCAAGTGTGTCGCACCTTGTGAAAATGAGTATTGTTCTTACATAGTTTCAGGAATTATTCCACTACATGACTTCACAACACATGCAAACTATGAGCTGTGAATTATGCCTTGGTTGAGAGCATCTGCTATGCTATAAATTGCATTATGACTGATGGTGAATTCCATGCATGGAGTGCTTTAAGGGTTAAGACTGGACTGAGTGCGGCAGAAGAATTCCAAGCATGTTTCCACTTGGTCTGGTCTGTGGGGATCCCGTAATGAACCTTGGCCGAGCACGTCCACCCCATCAGGGCTCAACGGGTCCAGCCGCGACAGGGGGTACAAAGACGCGCTCCATCGAATCCCCTCCAACCCAATCCACCCCGCCCCACCCCACCTCTCCCCACCCAACAGAGGACCCCGGACCAGCAGCAGTCGCACCAGGGCAGGGAGGACCGAGAGGTTATGCCGTGCAATCTTAAAATATTTAATCCGCTCGTAAAAATAGCCCGCAGCAGCGTATTAGAACGCGTTATGGGTGGGCTGCATATTCTTTAAGACTTTAAAAGGCGGCTGGATTACTGGAAACCTTGTTGCCCAGAGCGCAGAGTGACTGCTGCATAAGCTGCTGTAATTCTCTGAGATACTGCGCCACAGTCAGAAACCAGCGGCCTGCATTGCGAGGGGTCAGTGGGAAAACTGGCCTGCACTGAAGCGCTATGCACTGTACTGGACATAAAAGAATCCATGGCCTGACCTTCCTCCTTAGCCCCCTGCTTCTGCCATACTCCTGCATAGCTGGAATATGAGAATACTGTCAGTGTCTGACAGCTGTTTAAACATTCAGGCTACAGCAGGCCAGCCAACTGTCTGGACGCTGGCTTAGCCCTGGCTCTTCCTTCCAGCCTAGCATGGGCCAGCATGAAGGCCACACACTCTCATCCCCCCACAGGAAGCGCATCACACCACTTCCTCTTGGGATGTCCAGAAAAGGAAGCTACAGGTAGCCTGCATGTTTAGGAAAGGCAGTTCATATTATCATTGGAGGGAGAAAAGTGAAAACATTCCTATAATCCATTCTGGCTCGGCAGTTACTAAATATACACCAAAAGCAATAGTGCGGTGGAGGTCAGGACTGTAGACTGGCCACTGCAGTTCAGCTGGCTCAAGCCCGTATTAAGCTAGGCAATTTCTGGTGACTTATGAGATCGGATCCAGTATCATCCCCAGATTTCCAGTGTGAATAGAAGGGTCCTATTGAATCTGCACTGTGGAACACATACAAACAGAATAAGACATTTCAGATCATTACTACAAAAATCAGATTAAATACATTACACACTGAAAGTATGTAATTTAGTTATCTGAGCCATGTAGGGTATAGGCTAAATGTGCTTAATCCACTACAATAACTGTCCCATTAGCCAACACTGGTTAGTTGTCTAGCTACCTTGCTATGTAAATTGAATTAGCAAGCCACTTGCACAGTCACTCAAAATTGAAGTGCCGTCCCCTCTTCCCAACAGCACGTACGGTCCCTGGAACATCATTTCCATTTTAGCCTCAGTCTGTTCGCTCATTGTGCGAAGAGTCATCACTCTAACTGTTGTCCTAAATATTCTTACCACATTTACTGAAGGAACAGCCAATGCTGTGATGGCATCATGTAAACTTCTCATGGAAGGTCAAAATGAAAACATTTTACACTGCTTCAACAACTTCAGTGAGGTGACTAAAGTACACAGAGTCCAGGGGCAAATGTGCTCTGCTTAGAAAACTATGCACTAGACTGACACATTCTCAAAACAACCACAGACACTTCTGTATTACTGTATTACCATAATAGTTTAATTGGTGGAATACGTGCTGGTACAGATATTTCTGTAATAGGCCTATATCCCTGACGGCACTGGACATGGTAATCCAAGCAGAACATCTACGCAACGATGTGCTATTGGTCAGCATTCAGTAGCAGACAACAGCATCTGTCAGCCCTTGCGTCCTGTTCCAAATGACGCGCGTGAGGCGTAATGGTGTTTGGAGGGAAACGCAATTGGCACGTCTAAACACTCAAACTGATGAATTCCAGGAGCGCTAGACAGGGCATAAATACGCCACTGCAGCAGACGCCCGTAGCGGGGAGGCTGACGGAGTGAGAAATGGACTCGATTTGGTCGCCGTGACGAACCGTAATGTGGCAGCAAGGCCATATGACTGCGCACCCCCCCCCCCCCCCCACCCCCCACAGATTCTCACAGCAAAAATGTCAATAGCAGAACAGTACGACTAATGAGGCTTGAAGCGGCCAGCCCTGAGGATCGGCGCACATCTGGAGACGCGCGGCGGGGTAAACGCTCGTGCTAAACCAGTTCACTTCCAGAGCAAATCCGGTATTTCTCTTTTCCACTGGGAGGCCCAGTTGTCCGAGGATGCCCGTCACTTTGGGCTGCAGACCCATTTTTCCCCAAACTGCCACTTTCACATCTCACTGGGCCACTTCCAAAAGCTTGCAGTAAATTTTTCATGGCTTCATTTTCAATATTCTACATGAATAAATCAATAAAAAAAATACAAAATACATTATGCAGTGATGGCATCGAAAGGATTTTGGGGACAGTACTTGCATTTGTGAAAAATGGATAGCACTAATATCATGGCTATGGGGCGTACACTCACAGGCCACAATATACATGTTGTTTTGTTAACTTCACTATCCAGTTAGACAAGTTAGTTCTTGCCATTTCCATCACGTGGAGGATCTATAATGTTAGTCCTTGGCTAAATAAATAGAATGCAGCTAGCTAATTGGTACATGATAAACGGTAGCTAGTAGTTACTGAACACAAAACAAAACCAGCCATTGAGGCTGCTGGGTGGCTCATTCGATTAAGGCACGACGCTGTGATGCAGGGGTGAACTGCATGGCTTCAGTTCAAATCCAGACAGTGCCAGTTCGGACTGTGGGTCGGAAGCTCCACAGGGCAAATGTGCAACAGGCAGTTCTGTCGCCCAGGATACAGGAGTGTACAGGAGGGTTCAGTCGACTAGGGGCGCCGCTGGTCGATTGGGTGCAGGTAGACTGCATATGAAAGGTCTTCCTCTGACTCCACTCTATTGAGCTTAACTGTAGCGTACAAATTGCGGGTGAAACAAGTAGCTAACCATTTTGACAGCTGTAGTATGTGTACCAACAACGATCACGTGTTAACAGAGGCACTTAAACAAGCCAAGGGCATACTGGCTAATGATTATATAGCCTACATTTTGACACAAATACCCGTCAACCCAGCTTTTAAAAACACGGCCACCCTAGTGGCTCACTAAACCTCTTAATGTAGGACAGAATAGCACATTTACAGTGAAGGAAGTATTCATAAATCTTTGTCTGCTGATCAAGCATTCCTGGAACCCTGCCATGTACCCACAATCAAAACGAACAGATTGTCTACAGTTTATCAGAAAAATAAGAAATAAGCCGATTATGTTCGCTCCCCGAGGCTGAGGATAAGAAGCCCATTATTCTCCATGATCGCAGTGATTACATCGCATTTTGCCTAATGCTCTGTTTACCATAACCTCAGACTTAAGCCTGCGTTTTGCATCGGCGGTGGTGCTGCTCCTTTACAGCTCACTTCCACAAATCCTCAGCCGTCCAGGAAAGGAGCGGTAATGTGGCCCATTCTGACAGTCTGACAGGACCTGTCACGGAAGATTTGTTGAGGACCAATAAAAGAAGAGGAACTCCAGTGTTGCTTTGATGACCTGACACAAAAAGAGCTGGGGGTAACCTGGGTAAATTCCCCACCGAGGCATCTGGACTCCCCCCCAACACACACACGCACATGCACAAGCACACACACCCTAGCGTGAAAAGATAAGGACGTTCACGTGTGGTTCTCCGTATGCAGAGCATACAAAGGACTGTTTTGCACTCCTACAAAAATGCATCCATTCATGCAAACATTTTCCCCTAAGAGACTTTCTGCAGCACAAGAGGAAATGGCCTACACTGCAGTCATAATTGTGCCATTCGGATGTACAGGTGGTAGCCAATGCAACACACCAGAGACAGGCGAACCCTTACAATAAATAGGAGGAGATTCATTAATTAACGAACAACTTCAAACTCGTCAAATAGCTGCTCTGCTTCCAAGAGACGCTAATTGCCTCTCTGCTGAACAAACATGTGCACGCTGGAAAAGGAATCCTTTTTAATTATTCTCAAACAACGCTGATAATTATGCGGGGAGTCTCAACCATTGAAATTTCATTAATGACGTTTTTCTTTGGGGGGGGGGGGGGGCAGTGAAGGGTTGCTGGGAGGCTCATCTGGTTAAGGAACCCTTCCCATGCATGTCTGTCCATTAAGCTGCACATGGCGTACCCTTGCCTGACTCGTAATCCGCAGTGTGAAGAAGTAGCCTAGCGTTTGACATCACATGCTTCGGAAGAGAACGTGCTTATCTGTGCTCTCTCCCGAATCAATAGCCAGGGCTCCAGTTATGAGCACTGATATATGATTGGGCACTCCAAACCGGTAGAAAAAAGCAAAAACAATAAAGAAAAAAAATAAAGGACTGCTTGCTTATGATTTCTCTTAAAAATGATTCATCAAATTTACTAAGTAGGCTATTTGGTTTGTATCTTTTGTCACCCACATTCTTGCCGGTATCACTATCAATATCTGATCTTCCAATCAGAACGGCAAATGGATCATTTATTACAAACTGTCAAAACCACACCAGTCAGATTAGCTCCAAGGCACTGTGGGTAAAGAAAATAAAAGGGTGGCCTTTCTTGTAATTCAAGAAATTCTGCTCATTGTTTTATCAGCTGGACAACAGTAACATTTCTCTTACACCCACCTAACGCGCCCAACTTACACACACAGGCTTTATGGGAATTATGCCACCCTAAAGCAACCTGCTGATCCCAGCTCTGGTGGAATTAGCCACTGAGACAGGAAGGGGGGGGGGGGAAACAAGGAAATGCACTACTGCCATTCACAGACGTGACTGGGGCTCGAAATATTATGCAACATGCATCTGTGTGCCTGCAATCTCAAAAAGTCAACAACGGCTTTGTTTCTGCGCCAGCTTTGAAATAGTGGGTATCAATAAACTAATCCTAAAAACCGGGTAATGAGGTCATTAAAGGAATTTAACTGGCATATTTACTGAGTGGCTTTGACGCGAGTGTCCCACCGTAACGCTGGAGATGGCAGGCATAGGAGAGGCGGAGGGGGAGAGACACGAGCCACGAGAGGCGAGGGTGGATGGCCTCGTCCCTCTTAGCTACGTCAATGCCGGTGAGACCTCTGGTTATACAGAAAGGTCGCCTCCACCACCTTGTAGCAGCGCCCTGAATGGGCTTGTTTTTTTCTCTGCCGTGCTCCCACTCACTTCCGTGACACTTCGTCCCACTCCTGCCTGCACCCGCAATGTTCCGGCCCGCCTTCCGCCTGCCTGCAGCTAAAGATAAGCTAGTTAGCTAAGCTAAAAATATCAAAGCATTTTTACTATTCTATCCATATAGGCTACACGAGAAGCAGTACTGCGATCTCGGCCTAATTTAACCATTAACTAGGTTTGCCACATTATGGAAAAGCCATTAAAAAATAAACTTTGAACTTACGCTGAGGCATACAAGGCATACATTTTCTTTCATATATATTTCTGAGACTACAGCGCACAAAGTAGGCCTATATCATCCTAATATCCTGATTACTTGACGTGAAAGGAGGCTCGACAAGAATCATATACTACCTTCATGTTATTCGCATCGATTAGTTTCAGAAAAAAGCAATCCCACAACTCCCACCTAATTCTCAATTTTCAAGCTGGGATTCACTGGACCCAGGGGGTCTCAAGTCCATTGTAGAGGTTCTAGCTCTTAGTGGCCAGTGGGCAAGCCTGCACAAATTCTTTTCAACACCCCTTCTGTTTGGACAAACACTTGAAATCTGAATGCGTTACCATGGCATCTCTGCGCACCCTCCCCCCTGGACTATAGACTGCACTGGGCTGTGGGGAGCTCTGCCAGCTCAATTGACAACAGAAGTGTTGATTAAAAAGGTGCAAGTTGAGGGAGAGAGGACAATAAGCAGGCTTTTTATGGCCGCAGCAGTGATGCGGAGGAAGGATGCAATAAGCCTCCTTGGTTAGCTCACCGTGGGTTGCGCAGCTCACTTTGATAAATGAGGGTCACCTCCTCTTTTTTCCCCTAAGCTTGAACGTTATTGGAAAACCAGCCCCCAGTCCTCAGCGTTGCAAAAGTGCAGGTGCTGCCTACAGGAAATGCAGCAAAACAGCGCTGCCATTTCAGGTCACTAAGACAAAGACGATGCAAATGAGGAAGAAAGCTTTGCAAATTGCGTAGTTAAAGCCTCAAAGAATTGTGAGATACAACTTTAAAACTCCCCGGGACCCTGTTACTCAAATCACGGTCCTCGAGGTCCAAGAACAGCTGGTTTTACACCCTCCCTTTACCTAGGAGTCAGGCGTGAATACAGTCTGACTAATCAGAAGCATTTGATTATCCATGCCTTGGAGGGTCAAAGCGGGGCGATAGCCATGCTCCTGGCAAGCAACACAACACGACAGCTCTGGATACCTTATTTGGATACATTTCACTTTATATGGCGCCAACCATCCCAAAGAGAGAAAGGACATGAGCACAGCCTGTGCCCTTAAAACATATCAAATTTAACCCAAGCTCCACTTCCACTTCACAGGTCAGGAAGAATGGATAATAAGAAAACAATTGTCTGGCAACCCTGCATTGTTAAGCTGGAATTACCTGAACTTCCCCAGAAACTTTCTATTATTCAAAAACAAAGACCAAAATAAATAGTAATTAGGTTGTATCAGAGCTGTATTACAGGTACATGCAAACATACACAGTACTACAAATTCCACAGAATTCTGAACAGTTGAAAAATGAAACCATACTTTTAAAGTGAAGTATCAAATTCTAGAGAGAATAAAACTTCACCCATATAATCAGAGTCCTCATGCTTTAATTTTCTAATAATGAAATCCTCAGTTTCATCACTGCTTTCCAGATAAGCATAAACCCGTCAGGAGCTATAAAGGCTTGTGGCACTTACAAGGATTTCTCTGCCTTGTTTCTGGCTCCTTGGACCTGAAAGAAAAAAGAAGCAGACCACTGAAAATAATCAACCAAAATCAGACAAAACAAACTGTGTAAACAGGCTGTCGCATTTTGGTGCCCAGCCAAAACAAATAAATAATAAATTCCGATACTTCCGCGAAGCATCTTGCGGCGCCAGATTTCTTCTGCAACACTTGGCCTTTACGCGCATCCCTGACATATGGAGGCACACCGTGACAAAAACCCTTCCTGGCTTGAGCCACCGAAGAAGATTAATGCGGCGAAAACGTACGAAAAACAACGCGTGTGGAAACGGGGTGGAGAGAGGAGCGAGTGAAAACTTGCAGCACGCGTCAGGTCCGGGCGCTTCCTTGACACCGCGTGGCGCCGCGAGCACTCCAACGAGCATCCGCCACCCCCGCGCAAACCCGCACCTTCCCGCCGCCCGTCGCAGGTTTCCAGGAGTATCCTTTACGGCACCGGGAAAGCTGTACCCTCTCTGTTATCTTACCCACAACAAAAACCCCAGGATGTGATGGCAGGGCAAGAATGCTTAAGCTTGTGAAACTCCAGGTTAAGGGTGCAGCACTTGCAGTGTTAGGATTCAGTAGTGTTGCAAACAGGCAACCTTAGGTAGCACCTCGACATATTAACAAAAGTTACACAATTTGCTTAATGCATTCTTAATCAGATGGACTGCGGGTTTTGATTTCTAAATGATGGACTTTTCTCTCTTAGTTGAACAGGTTTGTGGGCACAGAACCTTTTCACATTTAGGTCTCAGTTTACTACACTGCCTGTCTGCTAAGGAGGTGTCCTTTTATGAGCCCTCATCCATTTCACAAGTCACGTATCTATAGCTTTTAACGGCTTGGGAATGCCATGCACAAGGCTACAAAATCATAGTCCCTAGTTATGCATGCAATACGTGTCCTAATCAGCAATATATAGCCTACAAGCCTATCATGAGAAGCCAAAGCAGCACCTTAGGCCTAAAAATCCAATCTTGAGCATTGGCTATCTTTGCAATGTTTTCCAATGAAAGTGAGAATCCTAGATTACAGAAACAATAACGTAGGCTAAATCTTATCTGAACAGCCAACATCTTCTTACATCGAACATCCTTATTATCATTATTTTTCTATCCACTCCATCCCAGTTGTATGATTTACAGGGTAAATAAAACATCATGATTAAAAATAGGGATGGTATGAGTAATGGATTTATTGATTACTCATTGGATATGTGCCTACTAGATCTTTTTTTTATTTTATGGAAACATTCAACGTATGGAAATTTAAGCATTCCAGCAAACACCCCATACCCTATACCCTAAACCGAATAGCACTTTATAGGCCTACTGCTACAGTACAATCTCTGCATTCCCAGGTCGATTTCTTTCAAGGTTGTAATATCAGAGGCGCCAAGGACAGAGAGGACAGGTCTGAAGTGAGAGTCTATACTGGTATTTAAACATATGGCGAAATGACACATGATATTTATCATGTTTTTTTACATCGCTTTTCCCCTCCACTGGGTGATTCCTGCACAGCACTGGGGTGACCATTCTAAATTAAGAATAGCATACAATTAGCATACTACACAAAGAGAAAAGGTTATGGACCTAATTTACTAAAGCCTTCAGCATGTGCAAAACTTTTCAGCATGCACAGAACCAACATGATCAATGATTGGTCATGGTATTTGTTTTGCACCGATCATTGGTTTCGTTATTAGTTTTGCGCATGATAAAAGGTTTTGCACATGCTAAAGGTCTCAATAAATCAGGCACTATGTGTTCTGTGCATTTTCTCTGAGGCTGGGTTTCCTTCCCTGAAACTTCTGGTCCTTTCCATCTGTTATTTGCAATGCATGCTTACTGTTACAATTACAGTCTACCGCAGGGATTATATCGTGATCAAACTTGATGTCCCAGACAAAAGGATGACGAGGACTCAATGAAAGCTAAATTGGACAGCTTGTGGCTGCAGCAAATTTTCCCCCAAATAAAGGAACACTACCAACTATAGCGAAGCCCAACATGTGGTTTAAATTCGGGATTCCAGACCACGCTGTGAAATTAAAATGGTAGTCAAAACATTAGTCTGTATGAGTCACATGAATAATTTAACAATCATGTAGCCTACTTTCAGGACACAGACCGGGAAAGCAGATGTCTACAGACAAGCCAGTGAATTCTAAGCACCCTCTACTGTTGACAGTAGCCTACCATAATAGGGATTGTTGGCCACTGACTGATTTTCTGTGCATTGAATTTCATCTGTAATCCAAAGGGTCTAAAAATTCACTCCCAATATTACCTTAAATAGTGTACATAATGCTCTTTACCACCATCCAGGTTTCAGTCCTGCAACATACAGCTCTGGATAAGAGCTGCCAAATGCCTGTAATTTAACATATTGATCATAATTTAACATATTGAAGAGTAGGGACAAAGACACCTAGTCCCACACACAGTCCGATGCATTTCAGGTCTCCCCACAACCTCCTAGACTCTCCAAGCCACACTGTAACCCATCAACCCCCATCAGACCATGTACCTCTACTCTACACACTAGATACACTGTTCTCTAACACTGATACTGTAGGCTACATATTAAAGATGAAGAGTCCAACTGGACTGTCAGACACCTAAGCCCAAGGAGCTCATCCATTTTACAGCAGGTCTGAAATCACTCAATGCAGTATAATTAAAGCCATCAAAGCCATTTTGTTGTTTTAAAAGGCTCTTCCTAAGTTGTGAAATGTGTTTTTCATGATATCCAACCAAGTTTTAAAATTTTGAATCTGAAGAGAAGAAAATTGTGCTCTTTGTATCACCTTTACATACAGTACACTCAGCTGGGAGATATTTTTATTTTTCTAATTCCATCCACCAATCAATCAATTAAATTTAATTAACCACAGAAACATACATAATCGGACATAACCTTTGTAATAAATGGACAATATATTTTTTAAAATTAGAAACAGAAATTATTATTATTTTCAGAAGAGGCTACAAATGAATATTTTCTGTAACTGTTACCATCTTAGCTAGCTGTTTTCAGCTGACGCAAAACTCAATAGCATGGTGCTACAGATGGAATTTCTTCTGGCAGGGTTGTCAAGGGCCTTGACAGCTAGCTGAGTGAAGGCCACATGCATCCTCGCTGACTGCTTTAACAGTAGAGCATTCATTGACTGTAGGTCTGCGTTATCTATCCTCTTTGTACTGACACACATTTATTTTTTCATTCCACAATTGCCTAATTCTGCTCTACGGTTAGGGGAAAAACTGATTTTGTCCAAGTTTTCTGCATCACAGAAACCATAGGCCACAACAGGCAGAAAAGGCAACCGAGTTTATCATTGTTTCCACTGCTACCCATTATGCAACTACACTGAATCACAGAAAAATACCGTGATACCAATGACCAACACTGACTGCCAGATATTCTGTGCAATGATTATTTTAGAAGATTTTGTTTTCTTCGTTTTTAAAACAAAGCAATGACATACTACTTTCCAGAAAAGGTTTATGTTCAGATGGAACACATTTAACATTTACTGTTTGACAGGTTGTTTAAGACATTAGTCTATCTGAAGGCCAAGTTAAGGAGTCGCAGCGTCTGATAAATGACACAGACGTCATATGTAACTAGGTGGCTGTCCTCCACGTGCCTCTTTGGTGTCTATGTCCTTGTTCCATTTAGCCTATTCACTGAAGAACGTCAAATTCAAGGGCACAGAGAGGTCTGGGGTGGCAGCCGTGATCTTAATCCAGATGAGGAGGAAATTGATATTCCCCAACAGCAACAGCACAATCTTCCCCACCCTAGGAACAGGAAATGCACTGAGGTGACCTTCAACGCACTCCAGCCTCAGATGAGAAAGCAGGTACACTGATGGGGACAGAGTGTGAGGCAACAGCTCCAGAATTAAAAACACAAGAGGCCATTTATAAAGAAGCCATTTTGCTAAATTCAGAAGCCAAGAAGTTAATGCTCAACAGGACCAAACACATTGTGGATTTTTTTTGTACCCCTAATAATACTCCCTATTAAAGTTTAGATGTTAAAAAGTACCAATGGTGGCACCAATTAAAGAACTAGAGGCCTGAATAGATGTGAATGAATAGAGAAGCTGGCACCATTTCCCACTTCTGCTTCAGAGGGCCAGAACAGTAGAGCACAATTAACCCCTTTATTTATTTATTTAGTTTTAAAGGAAAGTAGACTATCCACCTTCCTTATGTTTTTTCCTCACTTTATACATACAGGGGTTAAGCAGGAGAGGGTACAAGACAGAAATGAAATCACAGCACAGAAAGTGCTATAGCCAAAAACAACCCCCGCGTCCCTGTCCCCGTCCCGGCAACTGGGGACTATAGATTGAGAATCAGCTGTTGTACACACTGCGCCTCAATTTTGCGCAGTTAACACATTTTTTAAAACACCGACATAAAAATTGCAGCTCAAATTCATAGGGGTCTTGCGAAACTACACTCCAGCATAATAAATAAGACAAGACAGGGCTAACATTCCTTACCACGCTCCATTTGGAAAAACAGAAAGCTATCGAATTACAGGAAAAAATACAAATAGGCTATGTCACAGAGAATAGCCTGACAAAGCGAGGTTCTGTGTCTAGTTCAACAGTTCCAGTAGCTGATGCCTCATCATGGCTTACTGCAGAGTTAGTGTTGACTCAGCAAGGTGCATGTGCTTTATGAGTACACCCTAAAGCGGATTAATTATGGAGTTTTTTTCTGCGGTGAACCAAGTCGCGCCGGGAGCAGAGCCAGCATTTTGCAGGCACAGATGTTTCCTACCAGCCTGTTATTCAATCCTCTGTTCCCCTCTGGTTTCCCAGTCATTAGCATTAAAGGCTAAAGCCACACAGACACCTGCTCCACCTGTCCACCCCATGACATCAGATGGTGAGGCTTCAATTTAATTTGTCACACCGAGTGACTGTGGCCATAGTTCAGGCTCATCGGACTCAACACCCAACAAAATTATACCTCGCCACATGCTTAATCAACAGATAGCCTACAGCCAGTCCCATCAAACTGCTATTAGTCAGTCATGAGTTGAAATGAATGGACATTAAAATAGCCTTTAATATGGTAATGAGCCGCACACCCCCCCAAATCAAAACAGTGGAACAAGCACAAATTTCATTTAATAAAATGAGTACCATTTTTACCTGCGAGTTTAGCCTTGCTTTTCTACTGCGTACGATTTAGTCGAGGGATTGCCATCGGTGAGCTCAAACCCCAAACAAAAAGTCTGACAACTTATACCAACCTATACTTTAGATACCAAAAAAATACTTTGATAACAGTGTCTCATTATTATGCCATTGTCGTCAAGGAGATGGGCAGTTGCTCCATTGAACATCACATGCCTGGGAACTGGGAACTATTATATCTGACACAGGCAGTAAAACTGCGGCCCAGGCAGCCAGGAATAAATCATTCAATACACAGGAAACCAGCCAGGAAGAAGCAGCCTGGAAAAGAACCCCCCAGTCATTTGTTAGCTTGATTCATTCCCTCCACCTGGGGAAGGCTGGGAATTTTCCCTGCACAGACAAAGGCATAAATAACCGCATAAAGGAATCTAAAAGGGCCGAGCTCGGTTTTGTTTGCTTGATTCATTTTAATTGGACGTCTGCAAATCAACAGAGCCCATCGGACTAAATTTAGAGCCGTGGCTTTACCGCCCGGCTGCACCGTGGCATGGCGTCCCGTCTCGTTTTGTGGGATGGGTCTCAGCGCATGGAGGAACTCAGGCGGAGGAGAAGGAAGTGGGATTTCCCATAAGGCCCCGGGGACCACGCCGAGGACCCAGGGAGTGTACGCCTCCCTAACAACAGCAGCCACAGATCTCACCTGGGGTCACAAGCTTGACAGAAATCTCCCAGAAGCCCCATCATCCTCCACACCACAGTCTGCTTCAAAGGTAGAGGGATGGAAAATTTGCACATGAAGAAAGAAAATTACAGAACTACATAAGCGTCTTGATCAAGCATGCCATTTACGCACTCGCTCCTGAAGGTAGAGATCAAGGAGCGGTCGTGTCCTATGGGACATGCAGCTGTCGCTCACAGCAGTCTTCCCCTCCCTCTGAACCCCCCCAGCCTGACCCCTCCTGGCCTCCGGAAACCCCGGCAACAGAGATTAAGGGTAATGACTGCACCTGATCAATCCTGCCGGTAAATGTTTAATGCGGCTCGGGATGCTGGGAGTGAGCAGCCTTATAAAAGCTGCCCCCTCACCTCAGTCAGGGGCCCCAAGGCTGCCCCTCCTTCACATTTTTCTGTTTTCTCATTCTCTTCCTCATTTTTTTTCCTCAACAAGAACTGCATGAGTAAACAGCAAGTGCAGCGAGCGCTGAGCTCTCCACCGTCGTCCCCCGCAGACCAGGCCTCGCCTCTCAGAAAGAGCGTCTACAGCATGCAAGATGGAGCCAGTTTGGCCTCATGCAGGATGGAGCCCATTTGGCCATCATCCAGGATGGCCCCCTGCAACATCCCCAGCCTCGCCTCTCCACCGTCTGCAAAGTAAATAGTTTTAGCCAGGACATCCGAGAGCCAAGTGGGAAGAGGGAAGTGCTTGTCCTCACGGAATTTCATATGCAAAGATTGGTAGCGCAGCCTTCCAGTATCCAAAATTCCAAACTGTGAAAAAGGGGGCACAGAGGTCGCAGAAAACATCGGAGCAAAGCAATCTCGTTTCTCGTTTCCATTACCTCGCTCTTAGCTGGTGAAGGAGTCCACGATATTGAGATTTATTGGAGAGGACATGGAATCTTTGAGCAGGATGCACACGTGCAGGAGAGAATTTTTTGCTGGCACAGATGCAGCAGACAAAAACAATCAGAGTAAGCACAATCCTTTCAAGAATTAAATTATTATACTCATCATCTTTAAACACAAGCCTCTCTTCACATGGTGACTAAAGGAGGGTCATTTTTCCTCCAATCCAAACTCAAGTGGGACACGTTCCCCAGCAATGGTTCAAAATGGCTGTGGGGGCTTTTGAAGCCTCGGAGCCATAATGCACATGCATGTTATTTCAGGTTTGGCAATCATGCACAAGACCCCATGGTAACTATAGAAATAACACATTTCTTCCATTCCACAGTAAATATTTATGTCTTGAAGGTTAGCATTTTAGCACTCCTGGCAAATACTGCACACTGAAAATAGGCTGTCATGCAGCAAAAGTATAGACAACAGTAGTATAGACTGGAGTTGCACATCTCGCAGCACAAAGGCTAGAGATGCCTTGAAAGCCAGAGAGAAAGGTTGGTGTCTAACTCCGGTGATGGAAACCCTGCTATGGCTCTTGCCCTTCTCTGTGCTTGGGCAAGTGAGAGGAATTAGCCACAAGCCATGTGACACTGATGGATGCGAGGCCTTGCCCTGTGCAGGGCAAACAAAGCAGGCCTTAAATTCAAATCCTGAGACCCGGCTTTTCCCCGGGGGCCTTCGACCCCACAACTGCCCTCTGATGAAGAGGTCAGAGAGATGCCAGGCCTCGTGCATGGGATCACAGATACCTGGGCATTTCCTCCCAGAATCGTACTGCCCTGCTTAGAACTGACTTCACAACAAACAGACCCACATGCAAGAGACACGCCGGTCTTCATATTTCACTGGGCTCGCTCATCACATGAGGGTGGGGAACGCCATGTTCTAGTACTTCACAATTCCATTTTTTTGGCAATAGAACACGGCTTGGAAAGCCAATCAGTGAAACCACACCCACCCAACAGTTGGGAGTGGTTTTTTTAGAGGTATAATTAATTTATTCAAAAACAAGCTTTTAGGTAAAAGATTCAGCTTACCCTTGTCAGTTAGTGAATAAACAGACTCAAGACAGGTACTTCAATGGGTGGAGATAACACTATGCATGCCTGGTGTTTAATTACCTATTAAATATACAATCACTTTTCTTCATTTTTTTTTTCAGATAACACTATATTGCTCAAAAGCTACATATAGGCTATACAGAAGCTGCTCCTCCAAACTTCATATAATCACTTACACAGAGCAGATTAATCCTCATTTAGTGCATATCTTCCTAAACACTTCCAGATGGGACTTATCAAAGATTCGGATCTAGCTAAAGATAATTTTGCTCAATAAAGACGCATTTGTGGCATTCGCAAAAAGATTTACAGAAGCCTGTTTAATCGTTAATACTCCAGTGCCTTGGGTCCTGGATCAAAATAGTCCTGCCTCACTACCGGTACAAATGCCTTCCACAACAGGTTGCTGTTCTCCCTTCCAGAGGAAATGACATACAATGTGAGGACATTGATCAGAGACCAAAACAGCAATTATGGAACATGCTGGACACTGCAGTGACTCACCACTTGGTTGTCAATTTAGAAACCAATTTTCTTAGCGCTCCCGTTCCACCTGTTCTTCAACGCTAGCTGATTCATTCTCTTGTGTTGTGTGCTTGCATTCTCTGGGATGGGTGTGAGGATAACTGAAATCCTTTTAAGCCAACCACCTTTAAGCACTACCATTACAGAGCAAGACAATGCAGAGTAGCTCCAGTGCATTCCTGCTCCTATGAAAACACTCTTCTGACTCAAATACAGAGGACGGCATGCGGTTTTCATCTCAGTATTTTGGGTCCACAGCAGGTGCAACAGAACTACTCCAAAAAGGCCAGGAAAAGAGATGCGACCTGTCTGAGGCGGTTTATGTAACACTTGTGGAATTCGCTCTAACAATGAGCTATCAGAGGAATGCTCGAGTCGTTACACCACAAGAGCAGGGACTGGTTGAACAGACTCTGCTGCGCATGACCAACATTTGCAGTAACTCAATTACCTGGCTTTCAAAATAAAAAATCTAAGACGTACGGACACATGGAAACGGTGCGTATTTCCTATGCTTCACTCTCATAAACACTGAACTCACTGTTCCACATCTGCCTGTCATTTCCACACACTCCTCCCGGTCTGGGTTTGTGCAGGAGCCAGGCGGCTACCTGCACACATCCATCTGACTGAAGATGGGAGACACAGCACTGCTACTGGGGCTTTAAAATTTTGACAATCCCTCTCGGTGGTCCAGTCAAATCCCACCCGGGTTGAGTGCCAGAAAATAAACAGCCAGGCCCAGCCCTGTCCCAGCAGTGAGCTTGCCCAGACAGCACCTGCCAGATCCCCGTGGTGTCAGGCGAAGCAGCAACAACTCGTCTGGGACCAGGATTTCAAAATGGCAGTTTTTTTTATGAATGTTGTTTTTCCATGATTATCTGCTTTCCCCTGTCCCTGCCAAGTAAGCTTTATTTACAGAGGCTGTTTGGCCAGGGAGAAAGAGAGAGAAGAGTTATCACAGCCTGTCTGGTGTCTCCGTGGGCCTCCAGTGAATCTCTCCTTCTTTATCCTTTCCAGCTCAAGGTTGTCAGAGGACAGCTGCCAGTTGATGACATTGCGCTGGCCCCAATGGCTTCAGAACACACTGCAGACTTTCCAGAGGCATTGGTCAACAGAGAACACAAGAAGCCAATACTTAATACCAGACCAGAGATCTATGATCATAATGGCTAAAAAGTATCATTCTGTCCTACAGATGGCATTTGGGAGCAAGACAGGATGTATTACAGATCTTTATTAGTAAAACAATGGCAAGTTGTTATACAGCCAGACGACACATTAAGAGGTATGTAATGTAAACATGGCCTTGAGAGCAAACCTGAGGGTCGGTCAGGAGTGCAACTGCATCTTATTTAAGACAAATAAGAAAGCAAACGGCAATCCAACATCTTTGGCAACTGCAGATTGTAGCTACCTCAGGTCAGAGAAAGACTCATGCCACGACCCTGCAGGCCAGGCGAGCTCTGGGGGCACCTCCCCCACACCCACGGTCACATTCCAGTGGACCACCACACACCCAGGGCAGCCCCAGCACCCCACCTCTGTTCCGGAGCCTTCCCTTTCTCCACAGGTCAGCTGACACAGGAGGTCAGCGGTCAGCCCACTCGCCTCCGCTGACGCCCCCCCCCCATTCACATCCAGCTCACGTCAAACGGCTGCATTTCATATAATCATACACAAAAGGACATTCACTAGACCTTTCAATATCGTTCTCTAGTCATGTCCAATCAAAACGGATTAATATCATTTTCTAGTCATGTCAAGTTAAAACTGTCAGATGTCAGAATCCGTACAGGCTTTCGACAGTGCAATTTCGTGTTATAAATATTTCGCCCGAAAACAGCAGGTCTGTGCACGCATGTTTCCTGTTTTCTGTGTGGCGCACACTATGCAGAAAAAACCTCACTTTCCAGCTTTCCAGTCCAATTTGTTAAGCATTACAAGTGGAGAAAGTATACAAAGAAGTGGAGAAGATGGATTCATAAGAAATTGCATGGTCAGTAGCATGTATAAGTAAAGCACAAATTTCAAAGATGTTTTCAAAAAAACATTTTCTCCAAACAGACTACCAACCAGGAGGACTGGATGGCATTCCTGTGGTAATCAACAAGTTTCCCAAAAAGTAGGGACTACGACAGGATACCATAGCTATGACAAAGGATCACAGTAGCATCATCTTCAATTGCTTCAAGCAGCCCTTGAAGGAACTATTCCATCTGACTATATAGGCTGATGCTTACAATACCCTAAAAACAGCCAACTTAACATGTGAGTGTTAAATTGGACACCATACAGTGACAAATGAATGTGTTTTGGGTCTAGAGAACAGAACCCTCCCACCAAGCAGCACACACGTGGTAAAACAGACAGTGCATTTATGGGTTTATGGGTAAACCATATGCAAGCTGACTTCTGGGGACAGCAGTCTCCTGGACCACAACACTCATGGAGTACAGACTCACTAATCCAGAGGAAACACTGAGTCACAAGGACGAGACTGTTCACAAGCCTCTGCCAGAGTCGCACAAGTCCAACTGGATAAGTCTATAAAGTGTTACAGACAATATGGACCTGATTAAAACAACTACAAGCCAAAGCTACTACCTTATGGAAAAAACAGATTTGTCCAAATATTCAGTTTGAAACAGGAGCACTTTTTTTCCACCATGATGCTTGCTCCTTCAAAGTGAATTTTTACTTCTTTTTTTCCTCTTTATATTACATTACTAATAAGTTTGAGTGTCATAAGAAATATTAAACGTAGCTTATGGGAATTATGAGAACTGAATTTTGTAATGAGGCGAGCAAAAATGTTTCTGCAATTTTTCATTCATTCCATTGATTTCATTATATTTTAATCCGATTACATTTGATTAAGTGAATGTTTAATTGTATGTGTCATATACAACAAAAATATTATTTCATGGTTGCTAAACAACATGAGATACCATTTTATTTGAAATACAATGCCATTGTTGTTATGTTATCAATAGGATACAGACCAACTGTTCATACATTTTCAACAACGGGCATCTGATTTACATTTGTTTTCTCTAAATTTGTAATTCATTGACATGAATACTGCTGATTGAATTGGGAAATCTATGCAATAAATATGGCTCCGATTTAACATGCAAGTGCTCATAATCAGTAATAATTAAGTGTCTAATTGCAATAATTCAGGTAATAAAATGTGATTATTTATAATAGCCTAGCTGATGAACAGACGGCTTTATGAGGATCCTGTATTGGCATCCTCTAGCGGGAGAACTGAATTACAGGCTATAGACCTGGTCATGGCAAAGACCTGAATTGCCCTTACACGCAGGCAGGCTATTTTTCATAGAAAACATGTTAGCCTTGCAGTGCTGTTATTAAATGCTATACAGACAGATGGATGGTCTTTAGCACCAGTACATGACAAAGCGAGGGAGGTCAATCATGGCTATCTCTGGTTACCAAACACAGCAGCCAGACAGAGAGGCATCTATAATACCCCTCAGGAAGGGCCGCTTGTGAAGCAGGAAGAGGTGCTCACGATGCAGGAAGAGCTGCTCGCGACGTAGCCAGCACACAGGGTCCAGACATCCTATTGAACAAATGTGTAGCTTGCCTTTCGAGGGTCCAGGCCAAGAAGAGGAACTCACAACAGCGACCGGCACGGAGTTACCTGTGATGCAGCTGGTACGAGTCCAATCGGGCAGCCCACGTAAGCCTGCTGCCACAGACTCTGCTGCATGTACTGAACAGGCAGAGGCGGGGCTTCAGTGGCCCCAGCCTCTGAGGACAGCCGGGCTTTCATGGTGGCCTGTTGACTTGTCAACAGAACCTGGAACACTGTACAGAGCACTTCACCCAGCGCTGGACTGCTTCATATTTAAACAGTCCCCGGTGGAATATCTTTTGCCAGGCTATTATGAGCGGCCTAATGCGCTTTGTTCAGCACCGAGTCATGCAGCGCACTCTGAAAATCTGGGGCAGCCGCCAGACCGTGCTGAAGATTGCCTGGCCAAAGAGACGCCCAGGTGTCTTTTTGACAGTTCCTGATTCAGAAATATGCGGACCCTGGGGTTGTTATAGCAATCGTGCACATGGGAGTGTACTGTGTATTTGCAAACAAAGACTCAAAGAGCGACATCCTTTTAATTGTACAGTGACTGCAGACTGCAGATGTGATTTTGTTAACCAGGCCACACGCACAAGTTCGGCACATTCGCAAACCGTACTATAGGTTAATATGACAAAGAGGAACGTGACCAAGAAGAGGCATTCATGTTTGAGAATAAACTTGTTAGTAAATAATAATTACAGAATCATTCATAAATTGTTATGTTGAGGAGTGTTGCAGAAATTATAGTTAGCTAACATAAATACAGCTATTTGTAGAGGCAGGTGAACGGTTAGCTAGCTAGCTACCATTTCTGAAATAAACTAATATTAAATGAAAACGACTAAGACACCAGTGAATATAGTCTACGGTAGGCACATTTTTATGGTATTTAACAGCATGGCAGAGGACCTAGAGGCTGCCAAGACAGAGCTCACAGAGTGAACATAACTTCTGCCACAGACAGGACTATGGCCTGAGGCAGGAAGATACCCCCGAGGGGTGGCCTCTAGCTCTGCTACAAGAATCCACAACTTGAAAACTAATTTAATTCAGGTCATTGTAATGACTTATGGGAGGACTGGCAAAATGAGATCCTCATGGGTGCTAAAGCCAGTGCCTCAAACGGGACCCTATCACCATTTTCCAACACCTTTTGTAGACAGAGGATACAGAACAACTGACCCATTCTACAACAGAAACAATTACTACCAGTGTGTTCACTGTTCTTAACAGGGTGTGCAATACAGGCTCTGTATGCACACCTGAATGTGTGAACATACTACATAAACTGCTCTCATCCTAGAGGCAGCAAAAACGCATTTTGAAATTGCACACTCTACAGCCCATTGGCTTTTTCATAAACTGTTCTTTAATGTGTGGGTGTCTAGGCAGCCACGTGCACCTTGTGCTCACTCTGTTAAAAGTATTACCATTACCCTTTCTGTTTTCTGAAGGCAACTCAGGCTTGGAGAGCAACGGCACTTTTGATTTATGACTTACAGTGGTGGTTCAGGGGGGGCACTTGTACAATACTGAACACAAGAGCCAGTTAAAATTAAGCTGCTGAACAGCTCACTAGCACTTCTTAAGATGTGTGCGATTTTACATGACTAATTTCCAAAAACACCTGGACAAAACTGAGGTGCGCTCACAGCAGAACAGCGTTCCAGTGATCCAGGAGGAGGATCCAGGAGTAAAACACGCTGGGAGTAGCTGCTCTCTGACACACTCTGTCCAGGAGGGGGATATGCCACAGGCCGGATATGAGAGCCCGCCTGCCCCCCTCCTGATACTGCAGGATGGCGCGTGGGCCTGCCAGGTTTCATTCTGCTCAGCAGCCGTGCGGTTTTGCCCACAGCCACATCCGTATCAGTCGCATGCAGGCTGTTCCGGAGGCTTAGCCCTGAGGGGCATTCAGCAAAGGCCCCAAACAGCCCTAGTGCAGCATTTCCTCCCGCATGCATCCCTTCCTGCATGTACACCCCTAGTGCATCCCTTCCTGCATGTACACCCCTAGTGCATCCCTTCCTGCATGTATCCCACTAGTGCATCCCCATCTGCATGCATGCCCTCCCCCAGGTATCCCCTCCCGTATGCATTCCCCTAGTGTATCCCTTCCTGCATGAATCTCCCTTGTGTATGCCTTTCTGCATGCATCCCACTAGTGCATCCCCATCTGCATACATCCCCTCTTGCATGCATCCCCTCCCACAGGCAATGCCTCCTCCAAGCATCCCCTCGCACAGGCATCCACTAGTACATCCCTTCCTGAATGTATCCCCAAGTTCATCCCCTCCTGCAAGCATCCCCATAGAATATCCCCTCCCACATGCATGCCCCCAGTGCATCCCCATGGGATGAAGTGCGTCTGACCTCGACAGGACATTTTTCCTTTAACAGGATCTGTTAACTGTTCACGGATTAGTCAGCAACACTAAGCTAAGCTTTGTGCATTCTAAAAATCCACCCATTGTGGGAGAATGCATCAAACACCCAAACAGAAAAATAAGTAAAGAACATAAATAACATGTATGATTTACGATGAAAAAACTGCCGAAAATTGGTTTAACTGAACCTTCTGAAAGAGAATAAACATAGTGCTGAAATGATGCATCCATACATATAAAAATATTTTATGTTAAGTTCATTTTTAAAAATACTTAAAATTCAGTTGTCAAAATGAAAGATTCAAGAGGATGCAAGGGGCTCATATTTTCCTTTGATCAAAATTAAAGGCTAACTTTAAAGTAACCCTTAACAGCATCTGCAAGCATACATGCTCGAGTGCTATTAGGCAGGTATGCTGAACACCATGTAGGACTTTTTCAGGCACTTATACAGCTTTAGTGTAATCGAGTTAGGCTAAATCCATTCATACATCACATTACTAGGGCTATATTTTTGTTTATTTTGTTCACAAAATAGGCAATTCCCTGCAGTCAGCTCTGTGTGTCTTTGACTGGCTGATGGACAAAAAAGTATTGCACTAGTGTTCAGGAGTGCAGTGCGTCATTTGTTTATCTATTTTAGCTTCCATGTGGTTACTAACAACATACAACCTAAAATAAATAAACGAAGCACACTTGTGGTGCAAACATTCGTTAGAAGAAACTGACTACTTCCATGAAATCCCAAAAGACAAAACAAATCTGGCAATTTTCTCAAACAATGCACGTCAAAGGACGATTTCAGACCTGTCAGAGACACTGTCAAAGGAGCAAGCAGAAATCAGGCTACGAAAATGTCTTTCTGCTTCTTATTTAATCAACAGTGGCTTAAAAGAGTCCCACATTCCCTGCAGAATTGTTCTCAGTAGGCCAGGAAACTTTCCAAGCAGCTACTTCATTAAAATACAAGACTTAATTAAAAACAGTGCTCCAGAAATTGCCCCAAGAAAAAAATGTTTCACAAGGAAATGCAATTACAAAGTCTACACATGATGCCACCAGGCACGCATGATACAGACATGATAAAGCACCAGCTGAATCCTTACATAGGGGATGGCTAGTGAGGCTATGATGCCTTCTCATAGCCACCAGCACCATCGAAGCAGAGCAGCGGACTCTGCTCAAAGCAGTGTCTACTCTGAAAGCGCTCAGTCACACAAACTGTATAATGGCTCCATGAGGCACCCGGAGCGATTCACCTTGTTTGACGTACCGAGAGCAGCATGAGAGCGACTGCTGATGCAAGCAGGTTTCCGCTCTGCACGGATCACGGCTGGGTCACGACGTGGGGGGGGGGGGCTACGCTGGCGGCAGTCGTGTTCCGCCCCGAGTGCCGCACAGCTGCTCGACCGCAAACGGAAACTACTCACGGGCGGCCTGCCGACGAGCAGGTACGGACTGGCGGCCGCCCCGGGGGGCTGATGTGATGGACCCAGTGCAGCCCCCCCCCCCAGCCCCCTCCACCCACACCCACAGGAGGCGCAGATGACAGAGAGCAGCATCGCCCCCGGAGAACTTTGTCCTGTGGCACAAGTTCCGAGAACAGACCGTGACCGAGGCAAAATGAACCTGGTGCCATTTCCTCTGGCAACACTGAAAGCGAACTCGCATTCAAACGTGTGTTCCGTCAATGTAATCTTTACATAGCTTTGCACTTTAACTGACAAAAAAATCTTTTAAAAATCCTTACGTAACTTAATTTTCTGGATTTTGCTACCCATTATTCTGCTTCAAAACAGCAAAAATCAGCAGTAATTCTACTAATGTCCAAAATGTAGGCCTAAGCACTGAAATTAAATGAAATTAAGGGTATAGTTCTACACTGGAACAGATATAGTCAGTTGTTCCAAGTTTCATAAGTGGCTTATTGTCCCTGACCAAAGGGCCCACAAATGAGTTGCATTTTAGGCAGCCCAATTTGAAATGGATTAGCGAAACATGCTCCCTGAAAGACAGTGGATGCTGCACAGACTCAAACAATGTGCTGTTTTCACAAGCCGCCAGTAGCCTCAGAAGCTGATCTAACTTGGGTTGACAGCCATGCAGAGTAAGGGAGGAGCAGAGCTGTTTTAGGGCCGTGACTAAGGTGCACAGAGGAAGTACTGAGCGGTCAGGGCTTTCAAGCACCGACCATTTTGCTGAGGAGATCCATGCGACAGTAAATCATGTTTTGTTTTTTCTTTACTCAAAAGGAAGTGAGGTGCTTCCCTTTAATCACTACCTACATCTGCTCATTTAGCCGAATAATTACAAAGAATTTGAATCTTTTGCAAAATCCCCCATCTGGCTGGAAATGGCTTTCATCAGTTGGCCTTTCAGGGATCAGAGAGAGCAAGATCTACTGTGCTGCTGAGCATAAAACAGTTATTTTGAGGCAGAAGCATGTTCCTAGCAGTTCTGAAGGAAGCACGCAGAGGGGCTGTTGAACAGGCATGGAGGCGTGACTACTTAATTCAAACATAGGCTACATGTTTTCAGCCTCGCCTGTTTAAATAATCATTAAACCCCAAGAGTAAATGTTTATGTAGCGTTTCTGTAAAATGGGAGGGACCAAAGCATGGCGGTGGTGGCAGGGGGGGGGCGGGTGGTGTTAGGGGGCAGTGGGGGGAGGGCAGGGGGGGTGGATGGTGGGCCGGCAAGTTTCATTGTTCCTCTGTTTGCACAGCTTTGCTCTCTGCCGCCGAGCTCAAAGAGATGACCTCATCTCTATTGTGCGCACAGATCCCTCTCGCTCGTTCCATCAGCTGGCACCGGCCCACCAACCGCGCCCAAACAAAGCCCTGCCATTCCAAAGGTCGATGAGGAAATGATGTCAGCACGATGGCAATGCAACGTACTGCCAGCTCCTTCATTCCCAAACTCAATGGAATTGTGAAACTGTGATGCATGGTTAGGATTGACGCTTTTCATTCAAAAAGTTGAATCGCATCAACTCAGCATTCTTTCACTACTTCCATCTGTACTTGCACCTAAAGCAACCAGAACAACGGCACGATGCATGGACCTCACTAGGTAAAGGATTTTGCCCAGGTTCTCCTCTGATTTAATCTCACAAAAAATAAAATACCACTCTGGTACTGCTGCCAAGTTCAGAGGTCTAAGTACTGTACTTCCAAAAAAGCTCTAAAGGCCTGAGAGCACGGACTTGTACTGACGAAGCACTTAAGCAGTAAACAAGCAGGCTGCCTGTTATTGTTTGCTCTGTTGAGGGTGTATGAATTCAGCCAGCCACTAAAGTCAGGACGTTCTTAGCTGGACAGGTTTGAGGAATGAATCCTGGGAAATATCAGTCATTACTTTCTCCTGATACTGAAGGAGACAGCCTTCCGCAGTCTTGAAGTGGCCTTGAGCCAAATGCAATTTGCTGGCATCAGCAAACCATAAATGAAATAGCATATTAGCAACTCTGAGAAAAATATTGGCAGCTTACTTGCAGATACATTATTTGGGCCAAAACATCTCTCATCAAAAATCACTGGAGGAGGAAAAGCTAATTCCTACACACCACTACTCCAGATGGAGATAAGGTTAAAGACTGCAATTAGCATCTGTACCCCAGTGACAGCCTAAGAACAGGCCCTGAGGTGCCAGGCTTAATCAAAGTGCCACGATGCACAAGACCTACCAACAAAATGATCCCATAACATGCACCAGTACCCACTTTATCGGCTTGATCCAATAAAGTCAAATGTTGGTTTAAAAAAAAAAAATAAATCTAAAAAAACTGTCATTTTGCTCTACTTGGAAAAATGCATTGATAACATCCATCCACACAAATGGCAAATTCCACCTGTTAGAATATGACACAAGTACATAAGTATGCAGAAAATCCATTTTGGGGCCTTTCATGCATGACTCGAGATGCTTCGGGATGATTAAATGAACCAAATTTCAAAGCTGATGTTTCAGAAAAAAAGCTCCTTCAGATGTCTTGGGATAGGAATGGGAATGATTCCAAAACAAGTGTTGAAAGAAAAATAAATACCATTAAAAAAACAACTAATATGATTTGTGTGTGTACACAAAAAACTGAATTACTCTGTGCAGTGACGCTCAAATTGTGAAGTCAACAGAGCCAGACACCTACCGCAATAGGTGATGTAATACTTCCCACTTTTGGAATTACTCATCATGGCCAAAGAGCCGGGCAGGGCAAAGCCGGACAGGGAAATTAGCCACTTACACTCATTTATTTATTTTACATAAGAATACAGCTTTGTCCAGGTCATGAAATGAAAAGGGTAATTTCACAGGAATTACCATGTATTGAATTGCCTTGATGCAAAGGAGATGCAAAACTCTTGCAAGGCGTATTTCTTTGATTCTCCCTCTCGGGTTAACATGTTCCTATTTCATGTCAGTCACGTTTTAAGTATCAGATCTGTGCAGCTGGGTACTGTGTTTTGTCACTATTTTCAGCCCAGATATTCTGCAGGTAAACATTAACTAAATGGATCCTAAAGGGGTAAGCCTCACACCAAAACACACATAAGCATCTGGAAGCGTGCAGCAAAACTACACTCGTTAGGAAACATAACAAGAATGCAAATTTAGAGTGACCGTTTTAGGAACAAGTAGCTAGCAAGAACCGCCAGTTAAGCCATTTTCCTACCGGGCTTTGAGCGAGGTTTGAGACATGACTAATTTTCTTCAAATGTGACTGATGAGAAGCATGTGCTGTTGAATTATTCCATTTCTAATATGGTACTTCACCCCTCTGGAGGCTGGTCCTGGCTGAAAGACCACACGGGGTGGCTATCGCAGCCCTCCACAAATTCCTTCAAAAGCCAGATTTGAAAGGCAAGCCTAGATACAAGCAAACTTCAACACCGGTCATTCCCCTTCTGATGCCAAAGAAGGGATAGGAAACTTCATTGTGATGGAAGGAAAGGACGGAGTGAATTAGCACATGGAAAACTTCACAGCCACAGTTCTGCCGCCCGGCACTCTAGCATGCTAGTGAAAACTCCGAGGCTTCCATTCTCAATCTTTCACCACATTCCAGACACACCAACAAAAATGCTCTTCACATCAGCGGTCTGAAATGACTTCAAGACGCAAACTTTAAGGCCGCTGAGAGAAACGCGAGCTAAACCTCAAAAATCTGCCCACAGGAAAGAGAAACCACAACAAGGGAATGTAATTTTGTTGCAACAGAACGCTCAAATTGGACAGTTATACAGTCTCCGAAAAAAGGAGGCCAACAGTGCAGCCATTAATGCCTTTATGGGCAAAAACAAAGTGAGGAATTAGAGGCCCCACCTCATTACGGAGGCCTAGAATTGCAGCCTGTGGATCCAGGCCGATGCACTTTACAAAACCTGCCTTGTCTTCCACTTGTTGCACAGGCTTCCCAGTCTCCACAAGCAAGCACACAAATGACAGTCAAAACACAGCCTTCCCTTAGTTCTGCCCGCAGGGAAATTATTCTTAATGTAATTCAGACAAACCAATAGCATAAAAGGCCTTCCATTACTGCCATTTGGCAACCCATCAACTTAAAAGCATCTTTCCACATTAAACAGGCAGTTGGGGTATAACTGATTGAACGGCATAATGTGGCGTACTATAAAGACCAACAAATCTGCCTAAGAATGCTTTAGACAATAACTATGCAGTGTTTGCATTTTTTTACTTGCAGACAAAACAAAACACGCAGGTACACATCTATAAACAAGATATTTAAAATTTCCGAGATGCTCTGAAGGCATAGCCTACATGTTTAGCCAAACCAAGACAAGGGAAGACTACACATATTTTACGGCAGTTGCCAAGAGCTCTGCCTTGTGATTGGACGATTAAAGTTGCTTTCTGCTGACCATCTTAAAGCAACAGACCCACACAGCACAGCAATACATCTGCGTTGGCACCAACGCACCTCTTTGATCCTCTTCACCTTCGTCTGTCGCCACATCTTGCTCATTTAATTTTCGGCGGCGAGCTCCAGTGCACTGGATAAGAAACATCTCCTCATCGGCCCTTTAATGAGGCAGCTCTGCACAATTTGCACAGTCATGCACACGCGAGCAAAGGAACGATGAAACGGATCGCTCGCAATTTTCTGCTCCTTGGTCACACGCCTCTCTGCCAATCGGGTAGCACGCCCGTAGGCCTCCCTGCCTGTCTGTTCAGGTAAATGGAGACTCTGGAAAAGGAGTCATTTTGAGTGTTCTGCTCCACACTGCGTGTAGAACCCCAGTCACAAGTGGCGCGACCCCAAGCACTGCATAACTGAGAACATCAATGAAGTCATCTGAACATACCACTAATTGGCTGTTGCAAAAGCGGTGGGAGAAAATTCTAATACGTTCACAGTGACCTCAAGTTCAATTCAAATGAGCTACAGAAAGAAATCTCAAATAAGGAATGGAAGAATAGACTCACAATGAGCCTGAGCTCAGCAGGGTGCCACTGCGGTCTACAGAGGAACAAGTGTCTTTACATCTGGACATGAAGTCCTTAGATTTAGACTTAATCTTTATTTAGCCACCTGACCATGGCAGCCTGCGTTCAGCGACCTCCCATCTGCTCCATAGAGCCAGCACTTCAATTGCTTTTCCTTTGAATTATTCAGAAATCTGAGATACGCTAAGCCCTTTGCCGAGGCTAAGGGTTTTGCACAATATGATTTCTGGATTGGTAAAAAAAAAAAAACCGAGGTCAGTTGTGAGGCAAGTGCACCAGAACAATTCAGGGAAAGAGTCGGACAAAAGTTGCTTATTACCCACAGGCGTGTTCCTCTCCAGGCAGCCGCCCAACCTTAGCATGTGCCCACAGACAGCACCATAACAAACAGAGTCAGCACTAACTCATTCCGTTTCACAGAGGGGCAGCCTGGGTATTTAAATCTACTGAAGTAATGGGCAGAGCATGACTATAATGCACTTGGATGTGGTCAATATGTGCCAGAAGATCTTTATAGAAAACCTGCTGCCTGGTATTTAGATTAAGCAAGATCGAAATTCAGTTAAAAAGAAAAACTACAGCTGCAATGTGGGCTACCACTTGAACAGAAAAACTTAAATAAATATAACTGAGTAGGAGCAATATTACATGCACTGTGCCTGAAATAATTAGGAAACCAATAATCTTTGACACAGGCTGTTACCGTACTGAAAGGGCCAGATTCACATCTTTATATTTCCACAGTAAGTTCCATTTATTCTGCCAGTGGTTTGCATAAATTTGTGCCACGGCTTTTGCAAAGATTTTAACCAGAATAGCGTGACAGGCAGTTCCAGTTATTAAGTGTCAATTTGTTGCATGTTTTGGATTCTGGCAGCTGTGCAAAAACCTACTCTGCTAAGCCGTAAGCACAAAATCGTCTCACTTTCCATAGCAAATGTGATAAACTGTCAAAACTGGGACCTTGATTAAATGTTTTTTTTTTCCTTCCATGAACTTCAAATGTTAAAATAAATGCACAGAACTACTTAGGGGCTTGAGATGAGAACCATTAAGTCCAGTGGGTTACAATGGCACTATTGCTGCATTATGTTTTGCCATTTTTATTTATTTTTCACAGATCAGGGTAAAAATCTCATCGACCCTTAGTGAAAATTCAAGCATTTTCGTCAAAATCTCACTTCTTATTTTACAAATCCTACTCTAAAACTGTTCCCAGGTTGTTTGACAGAATGCACATTCTGTTTCCTAAAAAGGCTACAACAAAATTTTCAAACACTCTGAAAGAGCGGGCACAAAGGATAAAAAGCAGGAATTGGCTCAATCTGTCATTGAGTCAATGGTACCTCTGCTGGAATTGAGGAGAAACAGACCATTAAGTGAGGTTTTGTTTTGGCAGAGCTCCTCTTGACGCCATCAACAGAGTCATCCTTTTCCAAAGCACAAGGTTTTTTAGTCTGTAAGCTATATGCAGTGAATGGAGAGTGAAATTTGGATCCCCCGAGCTATTAGACCTACACATCTCACTTTCTTGGATGACAATATGATAACAGCCTGAAAGGATTAAAAAAAGACAATAAGTTAAGTTAGAAAAAGGTGGTACTTAGGTCTGGATTCATTAGCAGATTGCACTTACTCAAGCCAGTGTGAATTTCTTAGGCAACCGAGAATTTCAGAAGTTGGCTGTTATTTCGAAATCCGTCCAGAATGAAACACTGGTGCTGTTTTTTTTAAACAGCATGAATCAAGCAAGTAGAATAAAACTACTCTGCTTGAATAAGGAAATTATCTGTGCTAACCATATTGATTCCCATAAAAGTATGTCAATTTTTTTTCTTGTCTGCACCCCTCTCCCCAAATCTTCCAAAATCACATCAGTACAGTTTAAGCAAATCAATTTTTCGAAATAAAACTGTACACCTTTTCTGTCAAACTACTTTGTTTACTAATGCAATTTTCAGACATATTTTTAGACTGCCAGAATGGAGGCCAGAAACAAGTGATGGAGTTTGCTGGGAGGACACACCGAGATGGTGAGTTCAGGTGGGGGACAGCTGGTCTCACTGGCAGAGGACCAACGTTCTTAACCCCCCCCCCCCCCCCCGCCCCATTTCCTTGCCACCAGCCACTTTCCTCAGCCTGTTTTTGTAGCAGATCAGTGTGCTGGATCTGTCAATCACACACAGTTCTCAATCACAGATTAAATACTTGCAGAGACGATGTCCTCGAGTGCCTGCGATTGATCACTACACATCATTCTGCTGTCCAACAGACGCATGGCCTACGGTTGACTGATGAGACAAATCATGTTCCTTTCCAGCCTTTCGTTCTTCCTCCTGTTTGTTGTTAAGCTACAACCTCAATGAAACACAGTAATCCTGGGATTTGGGGTCAGCAAATTATTTAGTTACTTTCAAAGCTATAGTTTGCATTAGTACCCTCAATTCTTACTCTGCCTTGTAATTTTGGCCACATCTAGGCTACCTATTAGAGGTAACTTGCCCATCACTCCTAATAAAATCAAAGGTAAATTCGACCTGAAGTGGAAGGTTTCTGTAGAGAATTTAAATGAGCAGTACTAAACATTAATGAGAGACTGGAGCAGCCCAGGGTAGGGCACTTGCCCTGTTCATGTTCCCAAATGTCTATAGCACAAATGCCCCCTTAATCCCATTTCTTTTCTAGGGTGCTAGCAAATGGATAAATGGATTTTTAAAGTGATTGCTGCTTGCTTTTGCTGCAGGGAGGCACCTGTTTGATGTAAAATAAAACATGGTTTTAGGGCATATTTAGGTAACACAAATAGAAAAGAAAGGCTGGTGAAAAACAATATGCTGAGAAACAAAAGTAAGCCAAAGAACTTTTCCGCACTACCTTTGTGTTCCTGAAACAAATTCAAGAACATTTTTTTTTTTTTCCCTCAGAATGACTTTGCCTGTTTCACTTGGCAAGAAAAACCTGAATCACTGCATTGGAATACAACACAAGAAGACAAAAACAAAAGACGCGGTCCCGCAGCAACCACACACAATCTTTAATTTCCTCTCATTTAATGTCTTGCTCTGTGGATTTTCCATTATGTGGGTTTCCTTTTATTCCCTGTTGTTTTCTGCAGCTATTCCTTGTCCGGCAAACTTTCTAGCTCTATTACCACTGGTAGAAATGAATGCTTCATCCAGACTGAATACAAGACAGGTTAAAAGCCCATGTGCTATATAGGGTGCATACAAGTAGCCTACATTAATTCCTTTATCAGTGGAATTTAAGTCCACGTATGCCTTCTACTTTTCCCGTCTTCTTTAACCCATCTAAGAAGCCTCGTCATTTCTGACTGCAGGAGTGAGCTTGCATTCCACACAAAAAACTGGGGAGAGAAACAGAGTATATACCACAGCAGTACCACAATGTGCATGAAAAAGAGAATTTTTGGAATATGCGCTTTATTGGAAAATTATTGCGAATTATTGGAAACCAAACCACTCTGGTGCACAGTGACAGGGAAGTACAGATGAAAATCCTCTTTAAGTGTTCCCTGCTTCGCAAGTGTCAGCTCTTTCTTGCGCTGCCAAAACTTTCCTATCCTACTTAGTTGAAAGCAATGCCTTTATGTAGGCCTAATACTGCACATAACTTAGTCAGCAAGTCATTTTCTTTCTCCCCAATTCAAATGTACTTCCACTCAAATTTCAGTGGTTCCATGATATTGATAAAAACTTTGCCTTATTTACTGTCATCTATCCAGGATGTTACCTCTGAAAACATGGCGATATGCAATCTCACGTTCTGAAAAAGACGCACGTCAGAGTTTAATCTTTCTAAAAAGTGACCCACAAAGTTTCTGAAATTCACTCACTGATTACTGACGGCTTACTGAGCAAAACCTGGCGTCAAGTTGAAACTTTTCTTTATTTTTGAGACAATAATACCTCCATGGTTGGACCTCAGTAATGCATACAGGTAAATAGATATTTACGCGTGATTGCTAAATTAACCAGCCGACTGTCCGCGGTAAAGAAAAAACAGCTGTATAAAGTTCATTCTGTAGCCTACTTTCACCTGAACTTGGTTACGTTAAGTTCGCTAGAGAGCTGTGAGCATACAATTGTATAATACGTAGACATGGTCTATGTTGTTTTAAAACACGTGTCCTTTTATTTGTGTTGTCGTCTCACTGCGCAAGGTAACTCCGACTATCCTAAATTTGGTGGTTTCAAGCTCAAGATAATGAAGCTAGTAGCTAGCTAGTATCTTGTGAAAATATCTGGTTACTCACTGCAAACTGTCTTCGGAGTTTAGTTTTATCTGCAGCTAGCTAACAATTAATGATTACGGAAAGCGACTTTAATACATTATCACAATAATATAAGTTCACGCTTAAAGCTGAAAAATCGTGGTTTGCCATGGTCAAAATCGACAATACTTATGATAGGTACGCACGATAGTCTAGTCTAACTGGTTACAGTTTGCCAATCAACCTTTATTAACCGAGTTAACAAATGAGTGGAGCAGTTTAACAGAGTCGTAAGATGCCTGTTCAGATAACCAGCTAGATCTAGCTATGAACATTGAATGTCGGCAGTCGTGCTGCCTAGCGTTATGGTAATAAAGTCATGTGTAACGTCGTTTAATAAGGGGCGCACAACTTGTTTGGTGGATCAGTCAACGTTACACCTTGAAACAGACTGACGAGTAAACTGTTAAAGCTTCATCGCAACGTGAATCACTTGAACATTTCTTTCCTCTGATCATCCATTTTCGTCAGTGCTCAATACGAATAGAGAAATCACAACTTCTCCAGTACTTAGCTACCTTACCAATCTGTTAGCCAAGTTCCCCCTGTTCTCCGTAGCTAAAGTTAGCTAGATAGCGTACTTGCTAGTCTACTAGATCTAATCTAGCTAATTGTCCCATTCCATTTATCGAGGAGAGAGATCCAACCATTTCGAGCGATTAGTCTTGGGGTCAGCTACCGTTAAGTTAATTTATAACTTTATCGTCGCTAGGTAACTTTGCTAGCAATCTAGCAGGTAAATTAGGTAGCTAGCTAGCGTTAACTGTCATAGACAGCACAACTACTGGCCAAACTAAAATATGAAATACGGCGATCGAACAAAGTAACATAATCTACAAATAATTAACAGTCTAGCATGTGAATTGGCTTTACAACATGTTCTGATAAAGACCGTTTTACCTACACAGGCTGAAGACATGTGTAGCTAAAACTCTCATCCATCGCTCACTGCATTGCTAGGGACTGTTTCCAACTCACCTTTCTTTTCCCTCAATCGTTTTTCTTTCATGAACAAATTCCAAGTATTTTTCTTTCCTCTATTAAAACGAGTAGTTCTGTCGGGTAAAACAAAGGAATGGCAGTCCGTCTTCTTTAACCTCTGAACACAAATACCAAGTAAAATTCCCAAATATTTTACTCCCTCACCTGTAAAACTCCTGTTAATTCCAGTCTCCGTTTCAGTTGTAACTCAGAAGTTTCGCAAAGTTGCAGCTCCGCCTAGCTATGCAGCTGCAGGAGGGATGAGGTCACTGTAAACCCCACCACATCATACACACACCCCTAAGTTCTCGCGAGAAGTTTGAAGATTTTAGGTGGTGAGGGGACGTGCGTTGCCCTGACAACGGTACAACTGTGCAGCTACAGTCTCTGTGCAACCGGTGTTTACTGATGTTCAGCGCCATGATCAGTGCCGTACCATCTAATTCCAAAACAGGGGGAAATAGGCTGTTATTTGGGAAAATAACGAACAGCCAGTTTAAGATTTGAACCTTTCAAACGTCTTTCAAGGATCCTTGCGATAAGGCTACTCGAACTATGACGTTCACGTTGTCTGAACTGCATGAATGATGATATTTTGTGAAATTGGTCATCAAGGTATAAACTGAGAAATTGAGCTTATTTCTCCGTTGGAGGAAGAAAGTCACTGGAACTGATGTAGTGTTCAAAAAAATACACAATGGTCTGTTACATCCTCTACCCCAGGTGGGCCAATGTGAGGTAGTCTAGACTACCCTCCAGTCAAATTTTCCCTCATATTGGTTTTTGTTTATCTGTACTTGGGGAACAGACCCACTAGTTCCTATATCAAACAACCTATTTTAAAACAAAGACCTGTCTACATTAATTTTTCTACTTGCAAAAGTACAGAGGAATAAACTGAACTCTTTAAAAAATCCATAATGGGTATTTTTTCAAAACAAAATAAAAAGTTTAAGTTTTGTAATGGTGTGATGAAATAAGTCATATAGTGCCTTTTATGACTTTGGAGAAATGAAGAATTTGGATTATGTTCTTCGAATGTGGATGGAAATGTTCATTTTCCTATCTACTACATTTACATGTCTGCTAAATCAAATGATTTGACAAGGAGTATTAATAGCATAACTTACTGGCCTGTACATCATAATTATGTGATATGGAACTAAAATGCTACTACTGCCCCCCCCCCCCCCCTTAAAAAAAAGGTAACCATAAGCTAGCAATTATAGATGCACATTTTCTCCGATTCTTATTCCCTCTACATTTGACACCGATGCTTCCAAAAGTGTAAAATGACTAAACTATATTATAGTGTTTGGCCCCCTCTACTGCATTTCTGAGGTACTGTATCTGACCTCATCTGGACCCTTCATAGCAGGGCTACGGTACAGTAGGAAATCCTTCCCCACTCCCATTTTGGTTTGGTTTCATGAAGAGGAAGCATGATACTGCCCTGTCATTTTAATTGCGATTTATTGTTGTTGTTTTTCTCTCCATAAATACATGAATTATTCTTCTTTAAATGGATTTCTGAAATTTTGTCACAAATATATTCCGGGGAGTACAGAATTTGAGAACAGATTAAACATAGACAGTTCTCCTTCAGTGCCACTAAAGTGAATAATTAGTAATTAATGGTCAGTTACACAGCGCTTTCATGCAATTACCTGAACTGGACTTCTGTAGGTTTTTGTCATGAAAGCACTGTGGTGCAACTCATGTTGACTTCCATTATATATACAAAATTATGAATAGATGCTCATATTTGATCCACGCACACACACACAGGGTACATAGGAGTTATAGTGCTTCTGTAGCACAGTATTGCTGCCCATTGCATTGGCAATTAAACCATATCAAAGGTATTGTGGCATGTTTACAGTATACAACGTATGTTTAAACTGCTGATATACATTTGTAAAGGGTGGTTTTATGTCAATAAAACAGCGGTCACTTGTGAGGGTCTACCCCTCTGTCTTTCACCCTGAGGGCCAGTTTAAATAATTAATTATGTTATGCTAGTTTTTCTTAGAGGATTGTAGCAATAATGAATGACCATTTTTATATGAAACAAAGTGAGGCTATAGAATCAGAAAACAGAATGAAGCTTCTTGAAGCAATCAACACGGCACATTTAAACTAAAATTAACTAGGCTGTGTAATCATTACTGGTTGATGTCCTTTCAATCATACAGCAACACCAGTGTGGTTCTCCTCAAAAATACGAGGTGTCACTACTACTTCATTTCAAACCTGCACAGAGTGAAGTCGGAGGAAGACTAGCTTACATATACAGCTTTGCATGCAGTTTATGGGCGCCTTGTTTGACCAGTGGGGGTCACTAGAGAGAAATTAAACGTGGACCTCTAACCTATCCTAGTCTCCCATATCCTGGGCAATGCAATAGGTAATTGCAAGTCACCCTATGGAGGTACTGGCCACAGTTAGCACAAACTGGGACAAACTGGATTCAGTCTGAGGCCTGGAGGCTTCTCCAGGCACAAGTGCGGTACCTTAACCAAATGAGCCATTCACCAGCCAATGTAATGGGATTATTTAAACATGCAAAATTAATAGTACACCCAACTCAGCCCAGAGGTACTTCAAGACATGGTCTGTCATAAACAAGTGTCAAAAAAAGTTGGGAGAAATTCCTATCCAAAACATTCAGATGTAGGCATATTCCTCAGTACCTGGTCTTTCATGAGCAGTTGAAAGAATGTTGAGACAATTTTAACGGGAAAAATTATATGCATGACGCTTGGATAAATGTTGCCATGCAAGCCTAAAGCCTTTAGTTGGCCTAAACCCATAGTGCATGCAAGTGAACCGTAGACTTGCCTAAATTAAAAAATATTTCGTCGTATTACCACCATTGTTTCATTTCTCGTTTTGAGCCGTAGCTTAGTTCAGAACCACATCATAGCCCTTGCAAACGCACAAGGAAGACCTTGTGAAAGCGTTAAAGATAGGCCTAAAATAGCGCAACCGATTTAAAGTGGACCGGAAATTTCGAGTTGGGAGCTGCGACTGGGAGTCAACTTCAGTTTTATCGATATTGAAGCCATGGCCGATCCACTTTTTGAATAATCTGTTTGCATTTTGAAACCCCAGTAACATTTAACATTGTCACTTGCCCTCCCAAAAGATTGTCGGCATACTCATGTAACATCCTGACAAAATGTAATGTTTACGGAGAACTACAATTCGATTCATTTGTCGAATTCGCTTTTGCCCAATGAAGTCAATGGAGCGGTTTCCCATTCGTCTTCCGTTGCTATGGAAATTCCATGACGCTAGACTTCCAGGAGAAAAATAGTCAGGACTGTAGTTCTACAAATTAACTATTCAAATGTAATCAAGCCCAAAAGCACTATGACATCACACGTGTTCAGAACTTTTAACATCATGTTACTGCTTCTATGACATCACCCATATTTAAAGGTAAATACTCATGGCCATGTATCAGAACTTCATAGTGCTTAACCTGATACATTACATAGAGCGATTTTGAGTTGTTGAATTAAGTATAATTACGATGAATTCTTTCAGTCGATTGCTGGTAAGTGGATTTCTATTTATAGGATTGCTAGGATTTAGGATGTGTGGATGTGTTGGTTATTTTAGCAGATACAATGAAAGTATCTTAAAATGGTGTTATTCTTTTGCTAAATTTGTTAGTTCACGACAAGTGCTTCGTGATGTTTCACTGGAACTGGGGTGAGATATAAAAAGCAACCAATCACAGAGAATATTGATTTTTATATCTCAATCCAGTTTGAAAAAAAATATATAGATTATACTCGAGAAGTGTGTATTTTGAATGTACCTATGAAAATAAAATTAAAAAACCTTTTCCTGGCTCAGATTATTTTAAATCCTGGCCTGATCTGAATTTACACTCTTTGGCCTGTGATGGTGCGTATTGATCAATGTCCTGTCTCCTACATTGCCATTGACTGAAAACATGAATCATTGGAGGCTAAACCAGTTTGAGACTGAAAGAGATGCTAAATCTTGGACCATGTAAAGCCATGTATGTGAAAGTGAGAGAGTAAGTCCAGCTTTAAAGGGCATTTTGAGTTTACTGGCGCAATAAAAAAAACATGGATATTATTGTACGGTATTTGTTTCTGTTCATAAAGAGACCTTCCGTTACCTACAGAGTGATTTAGGGTGTAGTTTCAGGGTGTAGGGTGTAATTTTTCTATTAGATTATACTTTACTGTACACTATAAAACACCAAAGCCATCACTGAGTGCCACTGCATCCTGTTTCAGTCTCTCATTGTAGTGGCGTCAATTACCCTTTTAAAGAGTGCAATCAGGCATACCCTGATTATTTCACAGAAAAAAGTAAGACAGATACATTTATTTGAGATTCACTTGCTCTTCTTTCACCACAAGAAGGTGCTGTTTGTAAAATCTCTGATTGATAGGCTGTAAAAAAGTATTTACCAAGTTTTATTTCAGGATTGTGTGATAATTAAATATAATAAAATATGTTCATGAAAAACCAAAAGCTGGTTGCCTTATTATTAATACCTGGTCACACTAACTAGCACTGTTTTTGTAGCCATTTTCATGCACTTACAAGTAGTAAGTTGCTCTGGAAACAAATAGTCTAAATATCTAAATTTAAATTTAAACATCAGATAATAGAACTAGAACAGTCCAGTATTGTGAAATCACAATCAGCTGTATTATGACATCATAGCAGTCTGGAATTTTGATAATGCAGGAGCATGACCTACACTGGAAAGTTGGATGCTCAGGAAAGTTTCACTGCTTCAATCTACATAAACTAGATGGATTTTGTCATATGATGACAGGTATGTCATCCTGGAAAACAGCATCTGCTCAATAAATGTGTAATTACTGTTGAAAGAGGAACATTTTTGTTATAAACTATGTTTGAAGTGATCCCTACAAACACTCATAATCAAGACCAGGAGGAAAATTTAATTTATAGTACCAGTCCTGGCTAAATCCCGGACCAGTGCATATAGATATGACATCACTAAAGCACTAGTGTTAGTCACCTGTGCTGAAAAACCAAAATATAAAATCTGAATACACAATGATTACAGGTAAATACTGTGAAAAATAAATAAATAAATAATAATAATAATAATAATAATAAAAAAGCATTATTTCACAAAGATCATTAGCATATAAGATACTGTTATGTGAGTGAAACACTGGGAAAGTCATATACATGCATTGTCACCTACTTTTGATTATACATTTATGATGACCACAGAAAAAGCTATTTGAAAAATCAAGCCCACAACAACACATTGTATTAAGTTCAAGGTTGATTTGATTTCCAATTCCAGAAAAAAAGCATGCTGCAAAAATAGGCGTTAACGAAACAATAAAAAGACAAGCAGGCAAAATTTCACAATGAGGTTAAATAGGATGACTACTGTAGTATTAAATTACAGCCAGAAAGCAGCCTAGTATTGGTAGTAAAAGCGAGAATAGATAATGAGAATAGATATTATAATTAAGGTGTTGACCAGTCTGAAGCCATAAACTTCATACACATGCAGCTTCTCCTTTTTCACTTCATTTGAGTAGCTAGAGCTGAGGCCTGTAGGTCTCCACCTGTTGAATTAAGTCTTAATATTTACATGAAAGCACTAACGTTTTATTTTTGCTTATCTTCCTTAAGTGTCTAGGCTGTCTGCCAAAAAGGAAGATTCGCAGAGTACACAGGAACCATTCTGGAACCCCAATTAAACACAACCTACAGGTAGGACGCGGAAAAACAGGGGTGATTGTTCACCATGTTCAAGAGAACAGAGGCATACAACCTCACCTTGTTTACAAGGATGTGCGACACAATGCTGATCTGGAGGTGCTGACAGCCCAGATACAACATACCGTGGCAGACTTGATACCGCATGACCTTGAAGAAACAGCCACCTGGATACAAACTGATCTGGAAAAAATGAAGCCATTTATTCAGAGTGACTTGAAAATTCCAGTTTACAAGGTTCAGCGTGACCTGGAAGAAATTTCCGCCAAGATCCAAAGGGATCTGGAGGACTTAGTTGCCAAAAGGCTGCATGGCCTGGCAGGTGAAGCTAAAAAGATCCTACCTAAGTTTCATGGAAAGAATGAGCATATCAAAAGTGACCTTGATGAAACAGCAACCTGGATCAGACGTGATCTTGATGAAACAGCTGCCAGGATCCAGTCTGAGCTGGATGAAGCAGCAGCTTGGATCCAGCGTGACCTAGATGACACAGTGGTCTGGATTCAACGTCACCTCAATGAAGCAGCAACCTGGATCCAACTTGACCTGGAAAAACAGGAGTCCCATATTCAGCATGACCTGAAAGTGCCAGTTGAAAAGATTCAACATGACCTGGAGGAAACTTCCATCCAGGTTCAAAGGGACCTACAGGAGTTGGTTGCTCAGTTGCAGCTTAGCCTGGAAGAAAAGACTGAGCCGATCAAACCTAAGCTGGAAGAGGAGGATAAGCAGGTCCGACATAAACTTCAAACAGTAACCTGTATTCAAACAAAAGTGAAAACAACTATATCCCATATTACCAATGTGCCAGAAGACCAGTTTGTACATGAGTTGGATGAAATTTTAATCCAGATCCAAAGGGACCTGGAGTTCAGCCTGGAAGAAACAGTTGAACAGAATAAATTTAACCTGGATGACAAGGGTGCAGGCTACCAAATAGAGTGGGAAGAAAAGCCAGCACTGATCCCAAGTGAGCTGGGAATGAAGCCCACCACACTCCACTGTGAACTGTTGGAAAACACCAGATTCCACAATGGCATGTCCCTGGAGAACTTTGTGTTGCACAAAGTGTTGGGCAGGGGCTCATTTGGAAAGGTAGGGCCTGATCATCTACTGATTCTGTCTAGGTAAAATGTCAGAGGAATAATGAATGATTCTTCAAGCACTTGCTTAAACTTATACCCCTATCCTTCTCTCATATCCTCTCTTCCATCTGTCCTTCCTTTGTTCAGGTCATGCTGGCAGAATTTAAAGAAAGTGGACAGTACTTTGCAATCAAATCCCTGAAAAAAGGCAATATCCTGGCTAATGATCACATACATTTCCTCATGGCTGAAAAGAGAGTGCTGAAATTAACCGCAGATTGCCCTTTCCTCGCCCATTTGTATTTTACATTCCAAACAAAGGTAATACCACCTCCCTCTCCAACAGTTGTACTCCAACACTCAATACAAAATAGAAGACTATCACATGCACGTGCCACACCTTTTTGACCATGGAAAATCTCCATTCCTTTTATGTACTTGTATTCAATTTCTCAGACTAAGTTAGCTCTCCCCTCACATATTTATACTCCACATTATAAATACACATAACATCCTTCCTCTTCACAGGTTGTCTATTCTGTCTGGGCCACAGTGCCACCCCAAGTGCAGGGAAGTATTTCCCTATCATGAATGACAGTGCTATTTGTGTCTTTAGGATAACTTATTCTTTGTGATGGAATACATTAATGGGGGAGACCTGTTTTTCCACGTAGAAGAGAAGGGACGCTTTGACCTAGTCAGCACACAGTGAGTATCAAGCAGGTTTGCCCTTGCCACTGTTCCAAGAGATTGTTTATGGTGAAGGGAGGGTCATCCTAGGCCAATCCATGCTGCAGTTCATTTAGTTCAAAGTATGGTCTGGGGTTAGTACTGTTGGTTTTTGGATAGTGTTATTCTCTGTTTCTGTGAGCACATTATTTAGAGGAAACCAGCCTATCTCTATGAATTGTTCAGGTCTCTATGATCAAATGACAGAGACAGATGCTCAAAAGTGCCTTTGACTTTCTTTTCTTTAGTTTACTGCTCTTTTCCCTTTTTTTGCTCTCTCTCTCTTAAGATTTTATGCCGCAGAGATGACATGTGGGCTTCAATTTCTCCACAGAAATGGAGTCATATACCGGTAAGATACTTTTGTTCCTTCACCTGCAAGAAGTACCATTTTACTCAAGCTCAGGTCTGGAAAGGTGTCAAGGATAAGATATGTTTCACTGTGGTGATGTTAGCAACTCAGGAAGTCTCTAAGTTACATTTTGTTTCAGAGTCTCAGTGTGTTTATTTAATTTCCGTGTCATATCTATGAAAATTTCCCTTCTAGCTTTATAATGAGCATTTGTCATCGTTGTAAATGTATTCAATGATTGTCAATGAAATCCAAAATTCTTATATCTGTTTCTCTTACTTTGCTCTTCCCTCAGAGATCTGAAACTGGAAAATGTCATGTTGGATCGAGATGGGCATATCAAAATTGTGGACTTTGGGCTAAGCAAAGACAACATGTTTGGCAATGATCGTACCAAAAGCTTCTGTGGGTCGGAGCATTATGTTGCACCAGAGGTATGGGACCAGGTGGTGGAGAATGGGGGCTGAGAGTGCCGTGCAGAAGGAAGCGCGGTAAAAAACAGACTGAGTAAATGGAGTATTTTCCCTTGCATGCCTGAAAAACAGCATATCTGTCAGTCAGTTCTTCACCTTGGGAGAACCCTCTATTTCTCAGACTACAGAGGTTTGAATTTGTCATTGTATGAAACCTTTGACTGAACAAGATTTAGCTATATCATTTGTATGTCTCTGAACTGTATGAATTGCAGTGTTTTTGAGCATGTGTGTATTTTCAATGCAATGTGCAACAGTACATGAAAAGGTTTATTTTAGATTTTTGTTCATTTTTGGGCTTCTCTGCTATCAAGAGGATCCCATTGAGCAGACCATGAAAATGTTCAGGTTGAATGTGTCTGTTTAAAAATAAGATGATGATGTCAATGACACAGTCCCTAAATGTATCCATGTCATGCACAGATATTCCAGGGACAACAATACTTTTCCCCTGTGGACTGGTGGTCATTTGGCGTCCTGCTTTTTGAAATGTTGAGTGGTGTGAGTCCCTTTCATGGAGCTGATAAAGAGGAGCTCTACACGTCTGTCTGCATGGACATTCCTCAATATCCCACCTGGATCAACCAGGAGTCAAAGGACATTATGGAAAAGGTCTGTATGTTTGTCAACACATCTGTCCTTCAAAGTCAATGTGGGCCCTATCTACCAGTGGGCCCTATCTAACTCTGCAGTTAGAAATCGGTAGAGGCCAGACCAACCTCCCATACCTGAGTGTCTTTGTCTGTGTGTCTTTTTGCAAGTTTACTGTACCATTGCGTCCATCTTTCCATCAATCAGATATGTCAATGTGTCAGTGAATAAAAACATCTGTTAGCCAGCTAGTGAAGGAGTGATTCTGACAGGGTAAACGAGTGAATTTGTCTGTTTCAATCTTATTCAGCTTCACAGTGGGACCCTGAAGTATAAATTCTGTCATCGACCATCTTCCAAACCTGCAATGATTAATGTCGATGTTTCCATGTGCTTTGCTCCCACAGCTATTGGAGAAAGACCCCAACCGCAGGCTGGGCACATTCGGGAACATTAGGGAACACGCCTTCTTTGAGTCCATAGATTGGTCTAGGCTTGAAAGAAGAGAGGTGGAACCCCCATTCAAGCCTAAATTGGTACTATCCACTTAGCCACTGGTTTAAATGCTGATCGTATAGCAATAGATATGATAGCACTTTTAAGGTGAAGCTTATGTGAGAACAGCTTTACTTGTGCTTAAGAGCAGCAACGCTTTTAATATTTGTACAGGAGAGTCTACAAAAAAATATATAACTTCCCTAGAGTGTCAACTCGTAGAATACAAAGGAAGGATCTGAGTCTCAAGTCAGTCGAGGATTTGGATGAGGATTTGGACACTCCTGTGCTAAAGTGTGAATGTACAAGTAGTAAAAATGGCAATTCTATATCAGCTCGTGTGTGTCCTTTGCAAACCTACCACTCTTCCATCTAATAAAACCTGAAAGGGATAAAACTGTTGCAGATAGCGTGTCCTGAGCTTCTGTTTTCCCACCATGCATCACTAAAATTTCTTTCACTCTATTTCTGGTTCCTGACAGATGTCTCTTTTCGCCTATCACAGGTGAATCGCAATGACTGCAGCTATTTTGACAAGGAGTTCCTGAATGAGACACCAAAGATGTCCCGAGGCGACAGCAGATACACGGGCCCCATGGACCAGTCTGCATTTGCAGACTTCTCATTCATTAATCCAATGTTTTGCAGCACATATTGAATCATTTCTGTGCTATTTGTGCTACTAGATTGTTTATTTACTGTATTTACTTGTAATAAATCTTAAATTAATACCTAAGATCTGTCGTCACACTTATTTGTCACATTAACATTATCTGAAGTTGCATAAATCCATTCAGCCATACCAGACACTCACAGCTCAGTGGTCTGACTCTGCACCATGAAACTGTCTATTTTCAATATTTATGAGATAATGGACTGTTACTGTACTGTGGCAGAACTGATGAGCATTTTAGTATCACTCAGCACTGATAGTCTGAATACTGAGGCACTGAGTCTAAGTTCCTGAGTCTGAATACTATTTTTTGAAAGAGGACACATATTTCATTAGTTTGAAAGGTTAAATGACATTAAATTCTACTTGTCAGGCATAGGTTTTTTTTCTTCATTTTTGTGGTTTTCTGTAATTATATCTAGCTATTATATAGATTTTTGAGCGCTCACCGTAATAATACTATCCCAGCAAAAAATTGTGAGCGCACCTAACACAAACACACACACCCAATACAACTTTCTGAAATATAATCTGACCACCACAATGCATGAGACACTCAAAACCTGCTATATCTATATCTATAATGACATATGCAGTGTATATCATCTGAAGTTTGGGGGGGAAAAGCCCATGTAATTTTATGTACCTCATCACTCTGGCTGTGTAGGCTATTTTATTATCAATATAAAGATTCAGAGTACAGCTACTTAACCTTCTCAAGCAGATCAAGACACCATGTTTTTAAGTCGGAAGCCATGGTCATACTGTAAGTGTAAACTCACATGGTTTTCAACGTACACCAGCCCAATCAGCCAATGATTAATAACACATAAATTTAATCATTCAATTCAGTTCCAAGTCTTATATTATTATCTAAATTAGACTACGGACCAAACGAGCTTTTTTTACTTGCAAAATATACAGCAAATAATATTTCTCAGTTGAACATGGTGCAAAATAGTGCCATTTCACTTTTGTATACATTGCCGTGAAAAAGCAATTATCCCCCTCCTGATTTACTCTATTATTGCACACTTGTAACACGGAATGGTTTCAGATCTTAAGATGAAATATTAGGCAAAGGGAAACTTTAGGTTACTGTCATAACCCTGGTTCTCTGAAACATCGAGTAGAGAGATCTACGAGTGGGGAATGACATCTGGTCATGACCTCCTCAGAAGCATCCAACTGCACAAATTCTGGCTTGGACAGACAGTAGTGCATCCAATGGTACAGCATCCCTCTACCCTAATAAATACTCTGCTTTACCTTAATTCGGTCTCCCAGCCTCTGTGCCTTGCACGTGGGTTCACCAGCCTAGAGCCCCCTTAACAGTGACAACATGCAATAATAGAGGAAATCAGGAAGGGGTCAAATACTGTTTCACAGCACTCTATTCCTGTATTGGTTTATATAGATAATTTGGGGGAAATTATAGATAAAGTTGGATTATGGCAAAAACGGTATTTTTATCCAAATCATTTCTGATGTTGGCATATCCACTAGAACCTTTTTTTTTAATTTTTTTAATTTTTTATTTTTTACATTAAATAAATCGTAGGCCCATCATCGTTCCATTTGAGCTATATAGCTCACTTCACGAAGCACATCACTTGCAAAGAAGATAGAGACCGTGCAATAGGCCCACAATCGCATAGCTCAACCGATTTACGGTGGACGGGCAATTTCGAGAAGGGAGCCGCGACTTTGGAGCCAACTTCAACATTGTCGATATTGAAGCCACTGCCGATTCACGTTCTGCGTACAGCATGTTCGCCTACAGGTATTTCGAAAGCCAACTCATTTATGTGACACTTAACATCGCCACTTACTGTACCCTCCCAAAAGATTGTCAACATGCTCGCTTAATATCCTGAATAAATGTAATGTTTACTTAACAACAAACGGATTATTTTTTTCAAAATAGATTTTACCCACTGAAGTAAATGGAACGGTTTCCCTTGGTCTTCGTCGCAATGGAAATTCCATGACGCTAGACGTCTAGATGTTCAGGTACAAATGAGTACAGACAAAGACTGTAATTTCACATATTAACTAAATGTAACCAAGTCCAAAAGCTCGTATGACATCACATGTGTTCGGAACTTTGACATTATGTTGCTGATATTGTGACATCACTAAACATTGCACCTACCTGTTTATTTAAAGATACATACTCAAGGCTATGTATCAGGACTTCATAGTGCTTCACCTGAGACTTTACACGGTGCGATTTTGAGTTGTTTAATTGTATAATTACGATGAATTTTCCCAGACAATTGCTGGTAAGTGAATTTATATTTATGGGATTGTTAGGATTTAAGAATGTTTGGATGTGTAGTTTTTTTTTGGCTAATTTTGTAATAATAAATCTGAAATGTTGTTTCAGTCCCTTTGCTTCTAAAGCCGATATAATGATTTTTTAAGTGTGTTTTCACAAACATGGCTTAAATTTGGTTCAGTTACTTTGCAACAAGTGTTGTTTCACTGGAACGGGGCAACAAATCTCAGAAAATATTGGATAACAAAATATTATTATGAAAGTAAATAAATATAATATAAATAAATATAAAATTGAAACAAATATTTATTAAACTTGGGAAAAGGTGTATTTTGAATACGCCAACAAACAAAAAGATCTGGTGGTCTAAAAGGATGCGTATCTGCGAAAAAAAGCCCTTGCTATGTGTTTTTAACAAGAAGAAGCGGGCCAAGCACCATCAATGCTGGGCCAAAAAGATTGGGAAAAGGCAGATGAATATCCTTTTAAGACCATCAAAATGTTATTGTAGGTAGAAACTGGAAAAAAGTATACTTTAGTTTGTTATTCAATAAATGCACATATATTAACTAGATACTTCTCTAGCAAAGGTTCAAAAAACAAAAACACATGTGGCCTAATATTTTTTGACTGTACTGTACGTGTCGTCATCCACTTTTGATTATGTGTTTGTGAGGACCGCAGAAAAATCTGTTTAAAAATCAAGCCCATGCACTGTATTTAGTTTAACGCTGATTTGATTTCCACTACCAGAATAAAAGCATGCATAAAAAAGTGCATCCACTTCCACACCAAAAATATCCATTAACAAAACAAAATAAAAAGACAAGCAGGCAAAATTTCCCAATGGGGGCAAATAGGATTATTGCTGCATTAAATTAGTCAGAAAGCAGCCTAGTACTGGTAGTAAACACGAGAGTAGGTAACGAGAATAGATATTATGATTTTTTCCTAAAGCCATAAACTTCAATGCAGCTTCTTCTTTTCCACCTCATTTCAGCAGCTGAGTTAGTCCTGTAGGTTTCCACCTGTTGAATTAGTTAAGTGGTAATATTTACAAACTAAAGTGCTAATGCTTTATTATTGCATACCTACCTTAAGGGTCTAGGCTGTCTGCCGAAAAAGAAACCTCACAGAATGCACAGGAATCATGTACGACGCAATGCTGATCTGGAGATGCTGACATCACAGATACAACATGACCTCGATAAAGTGGCTGACTGGATCCCATATGACCTTGAAGAAACAGCAACCTGGATACAAACTGACCTGGAAAAAATGGAGCCCTCTATTCAGGGTGGCTTGAAAATTCCAGACTACAAGGTTCAGTGTGACCTGGAGGAAATTTCAACCAAGATCCAAAGGGACCTGGAGGACTTAATTGCCGAAAGGCAGCACAGCCCGGAAGAAAAATCTATAAAGATTCTACCTAAGCTGGATGGAAGGGATGAACAGATCCAAGGTGACCTTGATGAACTAGCAACCTGGATTCAGCATGACCTTGATGAAACAGCTGCCGGGATTCACTCTGATAAAGCAGCAGCTTGGATCCAGCAAGACCAAGATGAAATGATGGCCTGGATCCAACATAACCTCAATGAAACAGCGGCCTGGATCCAACTTGACCTGGAAAAAGTACCAGTAGACAAGATTCAACGTAACCTGGAAGAAATTTCCATTCAGGTACAAATGTTTGGATGTGTAGTTTATTTGGCTAATTTGGTAATGAGAAATCTGAAATGTTGTTTCAGTCCCTTTGCTTCTAAAGCCAATAAATTGATAAAAGTATCTCAGTAGGGTTTTTTTTGTGAAGTTTTGTTAAATTAACTGAGGAGCAGCCCTTAATCTTGAAAAACTAAACATTTAAGTTGTTTTCACGAACATGGTTTAAATTTGGTTCAGTTAAAAGTGTTTTGTGTTTCACCAGAACTGGGCAACAAGTCCCAGAAAATATTGGATAACATTATGAAATATTAATATGAAAGTCTTATGTCTAGCAAAAGATATAATTGTAAAATGGTACCACAACTACAGGAAGAACTCAATGCATCTAGAGAGAAACCAGTTCCCCTGATTACAGTGAACCGGCAACCCTGATCTGCTAGTGTAAAGGGATGTGTATCTGTGAAAAAGCCCTTGCTATGTGATTTTAACAAAAAGAAAAAGTGGGCCAAGCACCATCAACGCTGAACCAAAAAGATTGGGAAAAGGCAGATGCATATCTTTTTAAGACCAGCAAATCATAGTTACCATTTCACTGTAGTTATTGCAGGTAGAAACTGGAAAAAGTATACTTTGGTTTGTTAATCAATAAATGCACATTAACTAAAGTCTTGTCTACCTAAGGTTTAAAAAAATAAAAACAAAAAACCACAGGTGAACTACTAATTTTGGCCTGTACTGTACATGTGTCATCATCCACTTTTGATTATACAACCTGCAGGTTGGAAAAATGGGGGCGATTGTTCACCATGATCAAGAAAAGAGGGGCATACAACCTCACCTTGTTTACAAAGATGTGCAACGCAATGCTGATCTGGAGATGCTGACATCCCAGATACAACATGACCTTGATGAAGTGGCAGACTGGATCCCACATGACCTGGAAGAAACAGCAACCTGGATACAAACTGACCTGGAAAAAATGGAGCCCTCTATTGAGAGTAGCTTGAAAATGGTTCAGCGTGACCTGGAGGAAATTTCAGCCAAGATCCAAAGGGATCTGGAGGACTTAGTTGTCGAAAGGCAGCATAGCCCGGCAGGAAAATCTATGAAGATCCTACCAAAGCCTAATGGAAAGTATGAGCATATCCAAAGTGACCTTGATGCAACAGCAACCTGGATCAGACGTGACCTTGATGAAACAGCTGCCAGGATCCAGTCTGAGCTGGATGAAGCAGGAGCTTGGATCCAGCGTGACCTAGATGACACAGTGGTCTGGATTCAACGTGGCCTCAATGAAACAGCAGCCTGGATCCGAATTGATCTGGACAAACTGGAGTCCCATATTCAGCATGACTTGGAAGTACCAGTTGAAAAGATTCAACATGACCTGGAAGAAACTTCCATTCAGGTCCAAAGGGACCTACAGGAGTTGGTTGCTCAGTGGCAGTTTAGCCTGATAGAATGAGCCGATGAAACCTGAGGGTGAGCAGCTCTAACATTCAAAAAGCAACCTGGATCCAAACAGAGGTGGAACTATCTCATATTCTGTATGACCTGAATGTACCAGAAGACCAATTTGGTTGGATGCTATTTTAATCCAGATCCACTGGGACCAGGAGTTTAGCCTGGAAGAAATGGCTGAACAGAATACATATACCCTGGATTAAAAGGCTGCAGGGTATATTTATTCTTAATGCACTCAATATAAACTTTTACCCATTTTCCCCCTCTCGTTTTCCATCTTTGCTTCTCTTCTATTTGTCCTCCCTTTGTTCAGGTCATGCTGGCAGAATTGAAAGGACGTGGAGAGTACTTTGCAATCAAAGCCCTGACAAAAGACAATATCCTGGCTAATAGTCACATACATTTCCTCATGGGTGAAAAGAGAGTGCTGAAATTAACCGCAGATTGCCCTTTCCTCGCCCATTTGTATTTTACATTCCAAACAAAGATAATACCACCTTCCTCTGTGATATAAGATTACCACATACATGTTCCACACCTTCTATGCCATGGAAAATGGTTATTTATTGGCCGTATTTATTTCTGCAATAGATATTGCATTAATACCTAAAATCTGTTGTGTTACACTTATCTGTCACATTAACAGTATTTGGATGTTGCATAAATTCATTCAGCCATACCAAACACTCACAGCTTAATGGTCTGCTTCTTTTCAGTGTTTATGAGATAAAGAGCTGCTACTATACGCAAACTAAAGTCAGGCAGTGTGGCAGAACTGATGATCATTTTAGTACACTTCAAGTACCATACCATTAATTGAATCCATGTATGTTGAAACTCTGCAAAGGCTCATATTACAAATGCTCCCTGCTTACCTGCTGAATGAAGACGCAGCACTCACTCAAGTGTGACAGCATTGTGAAGAAGCAGGAGTGAAGAATGACATTGCATCAAGTGGGAAGAGACATAATAATTTTTAGAGCATCTCATTTAGCCTTCTTACACATCCGTCACATGCAGATCACAGCAAAGCAACCCATTTGGGCTCTCATTAAATCAACGGTACGCTCTGTTGTCTTTTCAGAGTCAAAAGAACATCAGAGAATTAGTGTAAAATAGATTATACAAATTACTTCAGCATTCTTTTCAGTACCACATTTCCCCCATTCCGAAATTGTAGATTCCAGCTTCTGGGATGCCGTGATGGCAGTGGTGATAAAAGATGCCTGATTAATTCAGAACTTTCTCAAGTTCTAAATGTGATTGGAGGCATTTGAAAGTAGTTGTCATGATCTTTCTCCATTCTTGTCTATTTTTTTATTTAGAACTGCTGCAGCATATTTTCTTTAGATTTTCCAGGTTTTTCATCATACTTCTCTTACTTTACAAATACCTTTGGGTGTAAATAATTGCCTTCTACACCAACACAGTGGAATACGCCCTAATGTACTAATCAACTGCTCTTATGGAAAGCGTGCGCTGTCTTCTATGCTGTCTCCCACTTCCAGTTAATGACAGACTCACACAGAATGTTTTTTCCAAGCAGAGGAAAATCCAGGCAGACAGAAGGTATTTCATTTTGCTCATATCTCAGGCAGACGGCGACAGCATGAGGCCAGCAAAATATCTCACGCTCCCTCTATCTCCTCATATTAACTCTGACTGTTTAACTCCCCATTGAGGCTGCAGTCAGCAGCCCAAATCCTGCAAAGAATCTTGGGAAAAATATCTTGACTGTGATGATGTCACTTGATCAGCACCTATGATTCTTTATACTTAAAACTTGTTAATACTGCTCCTCTGTGACTCACAGTCTCCAGCAAGACTTCAATGGAAATTACTTTCAAACAGTACTAAATTGTTTGGCGCCAAGAAAAATGTAGCAGTTCATTCTATTTTTCATTCTGCCACAGCTGATATGAATATGAGCCACAGCCAGTAGGGAATATTAAAAAAGATGACAAGATGGCCAAAACCATCTGATTTTGTTAAACTCTTAATTTAACAAACAAGGCTGTGCAGCAATACTCAGATCCAACTGAAAGCATGCGACAGATATCTTGGTACAAAGATATCTACTCGAAATATTGAATCTGATTTTCTCAGGCGGTAACTTTCACCAATGACCACACCCTTCCTAGCAACACCAAAAATAAACCCAAAAATGGTCTAGCCAACCTAGACGTATAGTTTCCATGGGTTTTTTCTTGATGTGCTGGTCAAAGAGTGGATATCAACACAAGAAATCATCTGACACTTGACATCATTATAAACTGTTGGTTAAGGGACATGATGGGTATTGTGAGCTTGAAATAGGGGGTTATAAACATTTTTGAACAAATAATTGACTGTAGCAAGGGTTTGATTTAAACAGAAATCACCCACCAGTGGTTGAGTACTTTTCACTTTACTGTTACTAACACGGTAAACCGACTTGAGCGCACACAGTAGCCCACCTTTACTACTGGCATTGTGGAGTATGTTAGCAGAGGAAGGAGTCACTTGGATTTATAAATTGTGTAAGTGTCTCCACCTGCTGGACACATATGACACACAGACGGGGAAACACTATCCAGAGGTGCAGTCCGCTTGACAAAATAAATAGGGCTCATGACTCAGTACAAGATGTATACCATGACAAAACATAACAGTTACTAGTACAGATACCAAAAGACTATATTTTGTATGCTGACCATACGGCTGAAAACATTTTTTTTATTTTTTATGACAGTGATAAATGGCAGCAAAGGATAACTTTGTTACAATAGCGGTTATCAAGTCTGCATCATTTAGCAAGTGTAATTCTGCAGAAGGAGAAACAGGCCAGAACTAATATTTGTCTAAGGGTTTGTCCTTCCAGCATCAAAAAGCAGTATTTGGTTTATTCATTTTTAATTAACGGGATAATACACATGATACAGAAATAGCATGATCCACACCTATTGAATATTTACAAGACCTCGGGTATTATTCCACTTACTGGTTTAGAATATTACCTTCATTTAGTAAAACTCAAACGTATATGGAAAATGCCACAATTCAACCTCGGAACATCAAATCACCTGTCTTCTGTGTGACTGACGAAAAAAGTAATATATTTCTTCTCTCAGCAAATTTAGGTTTTAGTTAGCTTCAGCAGTCGTTGGATATCGGGCTCAATGTCAATAGTTAGAAATTTTTTGCTGTACCGTTTGAAAGGTTCCCCCTCTGGCGCAATGAGAAACTTTTCAAAATTCCAGGAGATGTCGTTCCGGTTGATAGGGCTCCAGACAAGGAATTTAGGATCTTGAATGAGAGTGGTCGGGTCGTCGTAGGGATATGGTAGTTTATCTTTCAAGTAGGTGAAAACTGGGTGTGTGTTCTCTCCGTTCACATCGCATTTTTCGAACATGGTGAAGATAGGCTGGAACCCTTCTCCTGGGCGCACGTATTTCAGAGATTTCAGGATTTCTCCATTGGAACAATTTTCCTGTTAAAAAAAAAGTTAAGATGTGAAGAAATAGCAGGGCTACAGATTCATCTCCGAAGTGATTTTAAAAAATGCCCGGCTTGTCAGGCCATTTGAAATCTATTGTCCAATTCATAATTTTGTAACCCAGCCAAGATATCAGTGCAGGTTTTTTCACTTGAGAACAGGGGTCTCAATTTCAGATCGTACATGACTTTCTCTAGTAGACTATTAACACGCATCTTTGATTCCATATAGTCCTTATAATTAAATAGTTAAACTTAAACTGAGTAGCTTGTTGCGACCACAGAACCGAATGCGGCCAGTTGTGTGACACAACAAAACTGCTATTTTTCTCTCTTTTTTTGCGTTTCTTTAAATTCTTTTAATCGTAAAAATAATCCCGATGCACCAAACCAGAGAATCTATAGAGCTTTACATTTTTACATTCTCGTAAAGACTGGGTCTATGATAATCTAAATATGCATTCAGTAGCCAGTCAGCTGAATCGCAGAACAAGCCCCATTTGGTAAAGCGCCATACTGACCTGGTAGCCGAACTGATTGCAGGGGAAACCGAGGACAACCAATCGATGGGGATATTTTTCCTGTAGCTGGTTGAGCTGACTGTAGTCCCTCGTGGTTGTCCCTCAAAGTGAGGCCACATTCTCTATCAATACCACCCGTCCTCTGTATATATTAAAATCCACGGACTCTCCCTCCAGCGTCGTCGCACGGAGATCGTAGAAGGTCTTTGCTACGAAGGCCATACTGTGCACGTGTCCTGACCTCTGAGGAGTGCATGTATCGGTGGATGTGTCTGTCCTTAACTGCACAGGTAGGCATACGGCTAACACTCACCTGACTTAGGATATAAAGCAACCGTGTTGCGTGTCAAATGACCTAGCAGAAAGCCGATACATGCCAGTTACTGATACTTTGACGATGGCAATAAGGCCTACTCCTATTTCAATTTCAGTTTGCAAATCCAAATGGTTAGGAATGTCATGTGTTCTCGATCTGTTCTTGATATAACTGATCAACCATGGACAACATGGACTGAAAATAGTTTAACCACCCTGCAGCAGTATTGTATTAATTAAAACTGACCAGTTGTGAAACAGAGAATCGCGAGTAAACATACACTCTGACTGAATATACAGTAGGCTATAGGCCTATATAACAAACAGGTATTCCAGGGTCCAAAAGGCCAGTGCATCAATTGCCATTCAGCAATTTCCATAGTCAGAGAACGGAACAATGTCTTTAACATTTCATCTCATTGGGTTTTTGATAGATTTGTGGCGAACCAGAAAATAGCTTCAATTTAATGTGGTCAATTTATGAGCTGGGTACTCTTTTTAGTTTTGCCATTTTTTCCCATTTAACATATTTCCAAAAACATACAAAAACAGACCTACAGTTATGAACAAAATAATGCTTATTGGTTTAATAATGGTAAATGTAAAAATAATAATTTCTCTTGGAAGTTCCAGAGTCGAGAGGGCACAGGACTAGAGCCCCAAACATCCACTTGCATTTGGTTGATAAGCAAACTCTTTGGTATTGTAGCGTATCTAAGAACGATAACCATGATCTGGATTATATGCATCACAAATGTATAGCATAAAATGCTGGAGAAGGCATTCATGCAGTATTATTTAATCTCTTACTAGAGGTTGGCTGGTTGTTCAACTAATGAATAAAAATAATCAAGATGAATGGAGTGAAAGCCTCTGTCGTGAGTACCAGCATGCAGAGTAATGTGTGCAGCAGTGAATATGTTTTTTCTTTCAGGAACAACCCTGCTCTATCATCTGTTCATACAGGATACAGTGATCTGGGCATAGAAAGTTGGGCCACAGTGATACAGGCAGCAGAGGCACTGTGGTAATTCTATGACACATATAAGTTTCTGGGCCATGAAAAATGTATCTACTCATTACCTGCGTTTCTCAGCTGGTGATTAAAAATGCATGACTGTTTTATCTTACATACTGGGTCCAAGCTAAGGCCCCATTTTTTTCTTCATTGGGTCTTCAGTGAATACTGCCCTTCAGAAAGACAAGCTGAATGAAAGGAATGTTTTTAATGTTGCACATAAGTTCTCATAAAGGTTAGTCTTGTTTTTATCCATTTCTCTGTGTCCTTCTTCTAGTAGAGTTTCAACTTCTAGTAGCTGTCATTAAAAAACAAAGGACCTGAAGAGTAAATACAAGGGAAATCCTTCAAAATTTGAAATGGTATTCAGTCTCTGAGTGGCTACACACTGTATTTACAGTAATGCTTTGAATGTAGTCGCTATAAACCAACTGCTAAAATTAAATAGAGTAGTAATGGAAATCCTTTAGGTACAGAAATGTATTGATTACCAGTGTACGATATAATGCAGTTTCGAATGACTGCCAGTGTTTCTTTGCATTCCATCTCACACAGATTCCTTATGGCATGTTCAGCTGTGCAACATCTTAAAACCTCCTAAAACTGCTTAATTACTTTATGTGCCAGAGATTAAAAGGGCAGGCAGCCACTGAGTTACTCTGATGAGACAAACAAGTATGTCTTCTTTTAGTTCACAGGTTCAATAGCCATTCTCACATTAATCAAGAAACACCCATTTGTTAAATGAACACCCGTAAGTAAATATCTCACTACTATTTATTTTTCAAAATCATTGTCATTTTCTGACTCATTCAAAAGAATCTCAATCCTGAAACACACTAAATATTTCCACTAAGACCATGACAGAATTCAAGTAGTGTTCCAAACAATTGTTTTTCAGCAGACAGCAGAAACAAGAAAGAGATACATTTTGTTTCTACAGTGTAATCAAGTTTCCATTCAATACAACACATCCTCAGATGCAACAGATTACTTCTATCTTGGAGTGGGGTGTATAGTGCCAAGGTAAATTCAACACAGTTTGTACTTCAAGGGCAGAAAATAATCTTTCATCACCTAGTAAGTGCAATAACACATGTACAAACTATTGATAAGTTACCAAACGTTAAAAGGGGACTTTCAATTTTTATGGAAAATACCTTGAAGAACACAACACCAGTTCATTTCAGCACTGCTATTATGCAGGCTGGCTGAGTAAATGCTTTGCAATTCTTGTATTTTATTGAGGGGTGCTGCTGACCACACTTCATTTATGCTTTTTTTCTGAAAAAAATAAATAAAAATCTGACCTTGCACACACAACGTTTCTTTTTACTAGCTTGGGTCACCTCATGAATACTTTTGCAATAAAGTTGGTGAGAACAGTAGGATGACATCTGTAAGTTTCCTACTGTTTTAGATACAGCACCACAGTCATATGCAATGTGAGCAGCTAACATGTACATAACCAGTGTGCAAGCACATTGTTTAAACTCAGAGGTCATCAAAGGTCAAGAGGCACTGCATTGGCCATCTCCAAATGTGCAGAGACTAAAAACCTGATATAAGAGCCAAAAATTGAGAATGTGGGACATTTGCAACTATCCCAATTCATCAAGAGACCACAAGCTTCACTGGAGACTCCACGGATGGAATAATTCAGAGTTAATTACAACAAACACACTGAAGTTCCACAGCTCTGCAGTTGTCAAATTTGATTGATGTGCCCCAAATAATTTGCATTACAACACGGATACATTCAACACAGGCAGTAAGTTTTAGTAGTAAGTCTTGGTACTCACTAATTATAATCAAAAACTTGCCGAGTAACTGCAGTGAAAAAGGAATGGTTCTGTGATGCCTTACTTCAGACAAAGGAGCAATCTTGGTCGTTTTAGTTTTCATCCTCTCAATAATTCATCCTTGCCTCCTGCCCTCTCTGTTCTGTAGTTTCCTCTTACGTCAGTGAGTGCACCTCAGATACAAGATTCGCCTGCACTCTACCATGCCAGCACACGAGAGCTCAAGAATAGTTAAGAACATTGCTGGAGCACCTGCGGTCCCATTAAATACATTAAAACGAGTCACTCACAAATGCTTGAAAAATAAATGTTTTTAGCTTTTATGCTGAGTAACACAGGAAATCCTGGAACCATTTCTCATGAATACTTTGCATCAAAATGGAATGACTAAATCAATACTAATTACATTTTTGTATTTATATATATACACTTATATCCATGTGTTTATTTTAACTCCCCTGACCATGTTTTAAATGACCACTGATACTTAAAGCGGTTAATCTCAGGCATAAGAGACAAAGAGGGCGAATCTCTATATCATGCATTTGAGCAGTTTATCTGGGGGAAATATCCAGACAGATGGCAATGAATGACTTATCTGAGATCGCACAGAAACACAGAACAAGTAGACAGAAAGGCAGTGAAGAAAGAGACTCTTGCTGAATTGAAAGGCAATGACAAAGAACACTTCATGGAAAAAACAACCCGCTGTAATACTAACAGAGGATTCAGAAAAAAAAGGAAAATGCAAAGAAATTGAAATGGTGGAAAAGCATGATACATTCCACAGTGTACCACTCCTTTGTGCTATGTAATGCCAACTTTCAACTCCTGAACTCCTGTGCTGAGGATAACTGGCCTTGTCTCAGTGTCACATTTTTTGCATGGAATGGTAGGGGAACGCATGTGGAGCTGGTTTATTCTGAATTGAGGCTGAGGATCAGAATTCACCAAGAGCAAGAGTTGAATTGCAGGTACCTTTGTTATCAAACGTACAACAAATATACAAACGCGCCGTTAAGAGAATGCTGCCCTCTTCTGGCAAAATCAGAAAAAACATGGAAAAACCTGACTTTAAGCATAAAATGGGATTTGGTATTTTGGTAGAAGCCAAGAAGAGAAAGGAGCTTATGATAATGATGTATTTCAGATGTTTTTCAAATAAAGAAGACCAAAGCCAAAAAGAAAATAAACTGAAACTGAAAACAACGAGTATTGTGGATAAAATGCAACAGTCACACAACATGAGAATGTGGGTACTGAGAGGTGTGAGCCCCTGTGGCAGGAGAAATACCCAGGTTCCATCATTTGAATCTTTTCGTCATGCGTCAGCCTCGTGAAAATACCACGCTTTGCTGGAACGTTTGAAGGTCTGTATGCGTGCCTCTCCTTTAACACCAGCACGCCTTCTGTGTGTTAGCAGCACTCTCGCACTGGTCCTCCTCGTCTTCCAGGTCAGCGATGCCCAGATCCTCGTTGATGGACACCCGCAGACCATCCAGCTCCTTCCTATTGGCCTGTAAGACCAGTTCTGTCAACCGGGTGAATGACTGGGAAAGAGAGCCGGACACAGGGGAGTAATCTGTCATCAGTTAGCGTCAACTTGAAAAGCTGTGTTCAGCATTTGTGAAGTCTGACAGTCAAAGCAGATGTAAATAAGTGAAATACACTTATGTAAGCTGCTTTGGTTTAAAGCTTCTCTAAATAATTAATTTGTAAATTGTCAAAGATAATACACAGTCTCTTTTGAAGGATGACTTGAAACCAGAATGAAGCATATTACTAATGGTGAGAAATCGACTCACCTCTTTAATGTTGTAATTCGTACAGGCACTTGTCTCAAAGAAGTCCATTCCATAGGTTTTTGCAAGCTGCAAGAAAGCAGTAATATTGTGTACAGCGAAAAATTAGCTACATGATTTCCATGATTTCCCTTTGATTACCACCTTCAGACACGGATTAATGCTCTGCCTCTTGCAATATGATCAAGTGGCAATCATTACCTACTGTAGTCCAGCTCATTATTCAATGCTGGTTAGTGACCAAAATAAACCGTAACTGCAATGTACTGTATGTGATATGAAATACCTCTAAGCCTCCTGCATGCATACAGGCTGGGATAATCCATTATCAAGCAGTGCTGCATGGGTGACCGTTAGGCCACAAACGAATGGTGTTTGTGTCTCTCAGCAAATGTATTGACCATCCCACCTTGTCACCGTGCATCTTGGGCACCTGTCTCTTCTGCTCTTCGTCAGACTTGTTCCCTATGAGGATCTTCTGTACCTTGTCGGGTGCGTACTGAAACAGAGACACAGGAGGGATGCTGTTGTCAGAGATCCTTGGTCAGGAAAGCAGGCCACAGCTGCTGAAGGAGGAACTCTGAGGAGCCCCAGTCATCACATCGCAGATTATCAGAAAGTCAGCTTGTGCTGCTGGGGACTAGTGAGCCACTTCTGGGCCACTCTGGAAAATTATCTTCTGTGGTATGTGCTTGTGGAATTATAACGACTGGCCTCACCTCGTCCACATCGCTGGCCCACTTCATGATGTGCTGAAAAGACCGCTCGCTGGTGATGTCATACACCAGGAAGATTCCCTGATTGGTGGAAAACGGAAAGAAACAGGATTTCAGGATCAATGTTAATGCTCTTGAGAGCCACATGCTGTGGCTATGGCCATGGGAGAGGAGTCAGCCTGACCTGACATAGAAGTACTGGAGAACATGTGCCAACAGAGTGACTCTGCACAGGAGGATTACATTTCACATTTCCAGAGGTGAACTATTGTTGAACTCTTGTACTGGTGACAGCACATAAAAATGAACCCTGATTTCCATCCTTCAACCCCCCTCTCATGGCCCTTAAAAATGTCTGGCCCAGCACTGTACCATATTGTTTTGAGAATTTGAATCATAAAAAATATTGAGTGAATAAATATTTCTGGCAACATCTGGCTTGTTTCTTGTTCCTAACATGAAATACCTCCTGTAGTCAAATTTGTCTGATTAGTCAAAGAATGTCACTATTTTTCCATTTCTGCTTTTGAGCCTGCTGCCATCATTAAAAATACACAAAAGAAAATGTAGCACTGAAAACACCAGCTTATGTAACATTTGGCATACAGGCTCCTCTGACCTGTGATTGGTCACATCTCTTAAAACTGTAGCTTTTCAGAACTGAGTATTTTACACTGTTGTTTTGAGGTAGTTTCAAACGGAAGATGAAAACAACTTAATCATTAATTCATAGCGCTTTCTCCAAGCACAGACAAACTATTGAATCTTTTGTCTTTGCATGTGAGCAAGAAACTAGGCTATACCTCTGTCATCCTTGGGTGTATTAATAGGCCATAGAAAATCAAAATAGTCGGCAGAAGGACAGGATCCTTGTGTCTCCAGAACAGATAAGAACTGTTGTGACGGTTATGAGTAAGCTTGAAAGAACTCACTTGTGCTCGTCTGTAGTACTGCTTGGTGATGGTCTGGTATCTCTCCTGGCCTGCTGTATCCCTAGCACAGATGAACACATAGTAAGAACTCACTCACCTTCAGTTAGAATAGACTACACTGCCATTGTCACTAATGATAACCTTGCAACATATGTGGTATATCTGTGACAACAAGATGTGGCATTTAGGGATCTCAGGTGACATATCCAGACAATAGACCCTGTTCTCAGGGCGGTGATATGCCCCACAGTCTGGAATTCAATCATACTGTGACAGTGCTGACTATAGCAGGCAAGCCTTATGGGTAATGCATAGGTGCTAATAGTGTTATCCATAAAGGGTTAGAGTCTGCAGGACTCCCTGGCACAGATTATTAGAGCTAAACCTTGTGGGATTTAAGTGAGAACTACACAGAAATACTACCAAAAAGCAGCACAAAAAGTATAGAATGCATCCAAATGCAAGATATTAGTGGTTACATCTGAAGTCATCATTCACTCACCATATCTGTATTCGTACTTTAATTCCATCTATTTCTAATGTCTTCATTTTGAAATCGACACCTGCAAGAAAATCATAACTTGCACCTTAATGATCTTAACGGGATACAAGGGTGAAAATACACTCCACTTTTCATTATGAACACATCTCATTTTCATTATGTCTCATTTGCATTGCTAGCAAACAATTGTTCTGTCCATACATGTGCTCATCCTGAATTGCTCATATTAAAACCACAGTTCAGCATTCACCATTTAATTTCATGCCACATTATCCAAATCAATAGCACGCATCACTGATCAGAATATATACCACTTGCCCCTGACACAAGCACATAATCCCCTCATTTAGGTTGTCCACGAAAGGGTTACAAGATGGCTGCCATCACTCTACTCTCACGCTTTACTTCAACAGTTTCCATGGAAACGATTTCCTCCTGTGAATCATGAGCAAGTTGTGGTATGCTGGAGCAGTGGAGATATGCATATATCTTTTGGCCAAGTGTGACTTCAACTCCAAGTTTAATGTGTTTAGTTAACATGCAAGATGGCTACGGAGAAAGGAATGCTCACCAAAAACACTACTGCCCAACTAGCACGAGTGAGTCAACATGAAAAGCTATACAAAAAGGTTCAGTATATAAGATCTCTTATGCTTATTCATCTTGCGGTGCGCATGGGAGGCACCTTTCACTTAGCATTGGCAATAATATACTAGTTTCTTAATATATAACTTAATATACTAGTTTCTAGCCCAAGAAGACTCGGCAAAGTTAATAGGATTTCCACTGCCTTCAAAAACATTCGAGACACTTGAGATGCTGCATCTGAAAACAAGGTCATCTGAGTTATAGCTCACTCTTCTAGAATAAGAGGTTACAAACAATTACCCAGTCTTTTCTTTAACAGGAGTGTATTCAAACAGACATGTGGGAAACCCATCATGGGCTATACAGTAGCATCATCGCCCAAGGGCTGAGACCAACAAAGAACTGAAAAATCCACTTTTCCTTTGTTAGTCAGTGGTGGGGGTTGCCTGGATACGCACTGACCCAAGCCAAATGCAGCAGTTAGCTCTTTCAACGCGCAGTAGCTATACCGTAAATCATGGACCGCTTCTACAGTAATTTAAATCAGCATTATATACCAGCAGTCTGGGAGCGGGGTGGAATGTGAACGCATACAAACAAGGGTGTATCAAAACAGAGATATACAGTGACACTGCAGTCCCAGAACAACAGAGCTCAACAGCAAGTCTTCAATAGTGGAGCAATAACTATTCAGTCAGTGGCAACCACTCAGCTACAAAAGGGTTGAAGAACACTAAACTGAAATAGTTTCAAAACAAGTTTCAAAACTGTTATGTTTGCCGGTATTTGCAAGGGTGACCATTAAAACACAGCTTTCACCTGATGCTGACAACTTGTGACAGCTCTGTTGTCCCTGTGTGCACTGCACATTAAATCATTTTTAATACAACAAAAAGATTGGAGATTAACATGTGACTATAAAATACCACGCATGCATGAATTTCTTGAATGCACAATAGAAACTAATCAAATGCTAACCGGTCATCTTGTTCATGTATGATTGCTTTCATATAATCAAAAATTCAATATATTTACCAAAATATAAAAAAATTTAGAAAACACAAGATCACTGCCATCTTGTGGCTTCACTAAATTAATAGAACTTTGCTAAATTCATAGAAGCTAAAGACTGTATGGACCACCAAAGAGCGGGCAGTGCCATCACAGTAAATGCACTGACATCCTCAGGAAAACCTGCACAAATGTGATGAATGAGTGGATGAAGGCAAAAAAGGCCTCAAGCAGTATCATCAAAAAGAGAAAACTATATGAAATGGCCACAGAGCATGAGGGTGTTGCACAGACAACATGGTGTCAGCCTCTGATGACAATGTGCCAGACATCTGTTTGAACTGACTGGAATTAATTAAACATGAGCACTTTTGTTTTTGTTCATTTTTACTGTATGCACAGGGTGGCTATATATGAATTAATAAAATAAAAAACACAAAACACAGAAGCTAATTCTTTCTCTAATGACATCAGAAACTACTGTTCATTTTGGGCTGTTAGACATTATCAGGAAATGACATGTAATCTCTAGTGGGGAAGCGGACTGTCATTATAATTAGTGTCTTGGCACTTACACACGAGTGCCTTAAACACAAGTGAGCTTTTTCTGATTTGCTTCCTTTGTCAGCCGAGAACGTAGCGAATGAAGGCCTGAGCTATGCCGCAGGCAGAATGAATGCCATTTCCACAGTATAGTGTCCACTTTTTAGAGATATCTGCTATAGCCTCAAGCTTTGTTGGAATAATATAAAGCAATGAGTCATGTAGCAATGAAAACCATGCATGTGTGTCTCTCTCTCTCTGGCTTTCTCTCTCTCTCTCTCTCTCTCTCTGTGTGTGCACAAGCACACATTCTCACACACACACACACACACACACCTGTGGGTCTGGGCTATTCACTGAACCAACACAGGTTGGGCAACCTGCCCATCTACAAAATAATACCTAGGGGGGTAATGATACAACTTGATCACGATACAATACGACAGTCATACTCTCAACAACGATTTATCTTCATTTATAACAATATTGAACAATTAATAGTGATTCTTCATGATACAATATGATGCGATTAGCTGCAATGTGAACGTGACCATTATATTTGATAGACTCCCCCACCCCAAGAAAACTCAAGGGATCACTGAAATAACAAACAGTATAACTTTCAAAGAAAACAAGTTTGCTTAATAACTTCAGTGCCTCAATCTGCCTAAATAAAAGTTTGCCATGTAAATGAATGATTCATCTCGAACAAATCGATTCATACATGTCACGTCGAAGCAGATGTGTCGTGACGTTTGCAGCGCAATGCAGCAATGTTTCAGTACACCCCTAATAATTACTGGAACCCGAAAAAGAAATCCACAAAGAACTTGAAACTACAATCTTTCTAGTTACGAGAACTCTAGTGCTGTAATTTTGAGAAAAGGCATATCCAAGTAAATTCAATAGATTAATAAAATATAAATATACATAAGTACAGACAGTAACAAGCCTGCATTTAGGCTATATTGTAATACAATTTATATTTTCATAGAAACAAAGAGGATGTTAGGAACAAGTCCGTACTTGAAACGCCAGACGGTTACCTTGTTCTGTCCCTGTGGGTTGCAAGTGGTACCTCTTGGCACTGCCTTGTACTGGCTCTCACTGTGCCTTTTTCTTCATGAACCACACTGTCTGAATCACCTAGATGTAGGACTGTGGGCAGGAGGGAAGGGGTTGCTTTTCAGTGCACTGGGAGTCAGGCCTAAATTGTGGGAATTAAGGTGCCTTTTCCAGCATGCCCAAAACTGTCAATTAAAATTTACCCAGGTGTCAAAACTAGTCAAAGTGATTACATTGGACAGGTTGACAGTGCCTGAACATAATTAGCTGGCAGTGTTACAAGGCTGTCAATGTGCAGGTGCACATTGGTATGGAATTTTTTTGCTGTCATGGATACACCAACGAAGCTCCTATTATTTTGTCATACTATACATTAATTAAGGTGCTAAGTCACAAGCATTAGTTCCCACGACTATAAGGTCTTTCATCCTACAAAAGCTTCTCAGTGTTCCTAGCACATGGAGTACAATTACAACAGTTTTTACATTATGTGTCACAATTTCTAGTAATCAGCTCCCTGGAAGCATAGCCCATAAACCAGAGCTTGTGAGGGCATAAACATGGGAAATGCTGATATGATTTAGAGGGCAGCTATTAGCAATGCCATCAAGACCCTCTTCACTGGCAGATTTTCAAGTAAGAATGAAACAAAGCAACCCATTAAACCCAGAGCGTTTGCAAACAACCATATTCCAACGCTGGCATCAAACGGAAAACCAGAATATGGCTCTGGGGCTGGAATCCCATTTTCATCATTCAATCAATCATCACCCACACAATTCCAAATACTTTGGCTCAACAACAGGGCTGGCAGGGATATTGTACGTCTTCAGCAGTGCAGAGGAAGAGGACTAAAGGCTATTAGGAGTCCACTGTTGCACTGTGGGATAACATTTGATCCAGAGTCTGCTGTACAAAATCTGTTGCCAAAAATATTTGGTCATCCATCGTTCAACGCAAAAGTACAAATTTGATGTTCGTAAAATATTAAGAATTTATTCATCTCAAAACAGTTACTGAGAACAACTAATATAAAAGCACTGTGACACAGTTGGGACAGAAAGAGGTTCAGAGAGCTACCAGCTGCCCAGTTTATCATGGAGTCATGATACTCCTCCAAAACTGTCACAGTTAATTAAACCTCTATTTAAGGAAATGTAACTTACCACTTGTTTTCTCATGTGACAGAATAAAATCTTCAGTGTCATTACACAATATGAATGAACCGAAACAAGAACACAGGAAAATGTTTACTGGGAGACACAATGTGTGGTGTGGGGCACAAAGGTGCTTGAATTATGGCCAAAGTGGAGACACAACCATAACGATGGGCTCCATTCCCCACTGTGGCTTTACACTGTAGCCAATAAGCCTCAAGCAATGAGTGGGTGGTCCCCAACTGAGGACGTGTAGGAACTGCTGGGGCCCCAGGAAAGACCGCGTTTTTGCTGCTAACTTTAAATCCAGCTGGTCCCTACTGGCAGAAAAGGCCTGATGACAGTCCAGGCATTCCAGGCAGCCATTAAGAAGAGGCAGATCAATGCATGGTGATGTCCTGTGGGAAGTCAGAACTGACTCACTCAAAGAATTTCACCATACAGAATTAAAGGATCTCCTGTGACACCATGTAAATCCATCAATTTTATACTTGTACAGGAGTTCATCATTGAGCAAGAAGTTCACTAGAGCCTATTTATGCATTAATTGGACATCCTCCTTTAGAATACAAAATGAAACAATGTCTTAATACAGCCAAACAACTTCATCATAGAACTTCAGGACACAGTGAAACAATGGACAAAATGCGATTACATGAAATGTGTTTCTGCTGTACCTAAGCTGCACCCTGCCACTCAGCTCTGGTCACTCTGACCAGTCCCTGTCATCGCCAAAAGCTCCGCCATTAAATGACTATCACTCACACGTATGAGAGCAGAGTCACACTGGCAATCTTCAACTGAGGCTCTGCGCAATAACAAAGAAATCAAAGGCTCCAGCCTGTAGTCTCAACACATTATCTCGACTGAGCGATGTAAAGCCAACACATCAAGCCTTAAAGTACAGGTAAAATAAAAAAAATTACTGGAACATCTGCAACTGGATAACTATAGCCTACTTAAAGCCCATCAAATATTTCTTCTTGGTTTAATTCTTTTGCAAATTTGTTTCAAAGCCACAGCTGACAACTTAAAAATACAATACATTTTCCTGGCCAAAAAATTACCGTTATAATAGATCTTCTACTCAAGACAACTTTGAGAGATAGCCTATATTCAGCAGGAGTAGGCCATTTTAAAGTAGCAACATACTTTAACCATGACCATGTCTTGGTACTGCTGAACGCACAAAAGTTTATTTTAAAAGCAAATCGCTTTAGAATGACTGCTGCAGAAATGTACCAAGAAAAAAGTATTCGAAATCAAGCAAAAGACATGACTGGAATGTGTCGATACTAGATATCAAATTAGCTATACGGAGTAGAGAGTGGAACAGTAGGTAGCACTGATGCCTGATAGCATCAGGGTATGAGGCTGACTCCGCCAGCTGCAGTCGTTCTGCTCCAACACTACGGGGGATTCCTCCAGATGAATTGGTTTCCCACAGTCCAAAGACATTCTGTGCAGTTTCCTATGTATCGTGTCCTTGTGTGCACTGACAGCCATCCGGTCCAGTGTGTGAACCCACCTTCTGATCTGGCAATACGTAAAATTATAATAAAGCTATTTTTAAGTTAAAGCTAGTTCTGATTCACATGTGTAGCTTAAAAATCATCAAGATGCAAGATAAATGACTAACCTCACATCCACAATTCACTTTCCCGAGGACTGTCCCCACCTAGAAACATGTCACCCATGTGGTTACATGATAAACCAGATCGAAATGCATTTCCTCTAGAACCGATAGTACATCCCACCCACAGATTATTTCGGTTGTTGCCCCCTCACTCCTCTAAAGCACCTCACATTAATTACCCACTGCAGTCTGGCTTTTGTCCGCCCTCTAATCCAGTCGATAAAGAACAGGCTAGCACTGATATGTTTCCTGTCTCCATTTCCTTCCCTAAAGAGAAGGAGAGCCCCTGTTCAGAGGGTCAGTCCTGAAGCAAAGCCACTTAGCGCAAGCCAGCCTTTCACCAGGAGATAAAAGGTCAGTGAGTTTCAGGTCTTGACAATCTCCCTGAATTTTAGAGCATTATAGGAAATAATTACCAAATTACTTTACATTGGGAAACTCTAACCATGCAAAGTCAGTCTCTTCAGTATCTGTAGAGGTGCCAAATGCCTTTCAGTAAATGATGAACATTTCAGCTTTTGTGCTCATGTACAGCTCAACAGGGATATATAAATATGCCACATGAAATAAACAACTACGGAATCCATCATAATAAATGTACAATCATGCAACAAGGACTTGGTTTTGAATTGAAGCTTTATGGAGGGGTCAGACTTTAGTTCTCAGGTACAAACCCATGCTCAACCAGACATTATTTATCCCAATATTTATAATATAATATTTATTTATATTTATGTTGAAAGGTTAAATGGTCTCAGAAAACATAAGACTATAGCCAGAGGACAGAAGTTAATCATTTCTGTTCTTTTTTTTTTTTTGCTTCTCTGTCTTTTTTGCTTCATGACTTTGTTCAATCAGAACTAATTTCCAAAGCACTGGTCTGACAAACATGTAATGTTAAGACCGCTCAGCTCCTGGTCATTTTTTTTTTTTATTTGGTCAAATTTTGTCAAAAGCTTTCGCACACGTTAGGGAAACATTCCATGGGAGACCTGAAAAAACATCATGCTCAGATCTTAGGAATGGAAGACAACATCCACATTTCTTCTTTTCTTTTATGCAATTTGTATGTATGAAACCTGATTTTTAAACCTGATTTTCATAAAACCTGAACCTGATTTTTTTCTAACCTGCAAGCCCCCGTTTGACACCTAAAAGATTTTGAATTATGCGATGCATAACAATTATGTCATGCATAACCCACAGTACTGGAGTGGAGTGCAGACTGAAACTCATTACTCACTATCTCATACAGGTTGAATGCTCCTCTTGTTTGTCAACCCAGAAAATGAATATTTCCATCATTATCCTGCAAAAGACATTCTCCACCAGCATTTCACTTTATATTTGCACATATGCTTCACTCAGTAGACTAATTGATTATGAAAAATGGTGTGCATGCCTTGTGATTTGCATAGCACATTAAAATGTGACATCTTATATATGTCAATTGTTTTAAAGGGTCTTGCTTTCCATGTTAGTATAGTATATTATATCTTCTCCATCTGTTAATTTTACATGACAGCTACCTAAAGCGAGACCCTCTCTTCCGACAGGTAATTACTGATGACATATTTCCATCAGCAGACATAATTTGGATCGATTCCCACACCCCAGTTAGAATGAACAAATATTTCACAATAGGACAAAGACGAGTTACGAACTTTGCTCAGTTTCCACATTACGTGCAATCTCATATTTTGATAATTACATAAATAAACAACCAGTGAAACCTCCAATTCACTGACTAAAACAGTTCTGGAAGGGGGGACCTAATTGCAATAACTGCTGGCACATGGTGGGTGAAGAGTGAGCCACCGGTCTTCCGTTAAGGTGAATTTCGCTGCTTGAGATCTTAATAAAGTAGCTACTGGCAGCCTACTGACGATTATAGAACTGCATTTTTTTAGAACGTCTATAAATCTTCGTAAACCCTCGTCCAAGCAGTTTCATAAAGCACGTATTAAGGCTACAATGTTGAACATGGAGGTAGGCTAAAGAACACGAAAAAGTATTCTGCATATACACCCTAAATACAACACAAGCAACCGACTACAATATGAAAACAAAACGCGATGTCTTCCCACCAGGGAACACACAGTAGCTGTTACTGATGAGTTGATGCATAGCACCCTCTGGAGAAGAACAGTTATCAATATCAATGTAGATAACATAAATATGAGGATAGGGTATGACTTACCAATTGTTGAAATATGAGAAGAATGAAATTCATTGTCTGTGAACCTGCACAACAAACAGGTTTTCCCAACCCCAGAATCTCCAAGCAGCAGCAGCCTGAACAGAACATCGTACTGCTTGGCCATAGTGTGCTACGCTGGAAAGCGCCGCGGTTGGTGAGTAGCTAGCAGCGAAACGTACACTCGCAGTCAGCTCCGGAAACAAACGTGGAGACAGAAGGCTCTCGTTTGCATTTCGACATATAAATAGACGTTTAGACGTTTAGTAGAAGGAATTATTCGCTAAGTTAGCCTCCTCTTCCGGAGCAGGTGGGTAGTCTCATGTAGATCCTAACACACCGTTAGCTGGGGACTACAAGTCAAGAGGCAGGATTGCAAGCGGCAGCTGTTCTCGCTTCTACATCACTAGGAACGCATAAAATGGGTGGAGACATGGGTCGAGAGACTACCTGAACAAACAACTTAATGTCCCATTCAGAGGGAATGTATTTTTCTTTTTTCATTCCAATTCCAATTTAAAAAACTGCAATACTAATATTATCCAGAATTTAAAAAATTAAAATATAAAATGAATGCTAGGTAATGTGCTATAGGCTACTACTTGTACTAATGATTTTGTTTTAGAAGTGGTTTATGAGATCTGTGACATCTAAATGTAACATGGACAATCATCTCTCAGCAAGAATCTTTCCCTTCAGTATTCCAAGTTTAGATGTCATGGAAGGTTTATTCTAAGCTTGAATATGAGCAAGGAAACAAAAATAGGTTCTAATGTTATTTCTCCTCTGTGGAACACACAGCGGTTTTCTCCTTGGACATAAGTAAGTAACTGAATAAATAAACCAATAAATAAATACATCTTGGCCTTGCCTTGGTTGCCATCATAGAGGTCCCCCCTTGATCCTTGACATGAATGCTGTCTCATTGATGTACTACCACTGTAATGTCAAAAATTATTCCTTAGAATTAATTCTGTCCAATAGAAATAAGAAATATGTTATTTAAAAGTAAAATTGGTTTTCAGATGTTGCAGGGATTACCACCATAAATAGTATAGCGTAGAACCATAAAATACCATAAATGAAATGAGTACCAAAGGAGGGAGTGCTATGATGTGTGGATGGGATGGGAACCAAGATGCACATCTGAAAAGGTGAGACTCTGTGTTAGAAATTAGCCAATGATTCTGTGGCGCTGATCACTTTGGGAAGTTTGTTCCACCACTGTGGGGTCAGTACAGTCAGGCATCACAACCGGGAGAAGCAACCATGCAGGAAAGGGAGAGCCAGTTGCTTCAATGTTCTGGAATTAACAGACTGACTGGAGGCTGGTGGAGCTGTTCTCTTACTGCCCTGTAGGCTAGCATCAAGGCTTTAGACTTAATGTCAGCTGTAACACGTAGCATGAGAAGTGAGATGAGGGTTGTGCCATGAGGATAAATGGGAAGATTGAAGACAAGTCGGCTGTGTTCTGTATTGCAGGATTTTTATTAGCAACAGCAGGGAATATGGAAAAAAGGGAACTGCAATAGTCCAGGTGTGTGAGTACCAGGGCCTGGACTAGGAGCCTTGCAGAGTATCTGGTGAGGAAGGGGTGGATTCTTTGGTGGTTTTATAGAAACAATTTACATGCCTGACTCTGCTACTGTATGGAGAGAGAAAGAGTGTTGATCATTTTGGGTTACCCCTAGGACTCTTGCAGCAGAAGAGCTCTGAATGAGCTTTCCTGTGACACCTAAATTAAAAGAGAGGTCTAGCAGTGGTGAGAACTTGGAGGGAATTTGCAGCACCTAAGTCTTAGCCAGGTTGAACTTAAAATAACAGTCTGAATGAAGGACCAACTTGTCCTTCATTCAGACAGGCTGCAATGCAAAGTGAGACTTGAGTGTCAAATGGAGGGAAAGAGGAAAAACTGAGCATCACCAGCTTAGAAATGGCATGAGAACAGATGTGTGGAAATGACAGACCCAAGAGATTCCATATAAAGGGGAAAAAAAGGATAGAGCCTTGTAGGACACTTGTAGGAAGGGTCTGAGGGCAAGGACCTCACACAAGCTACCATATTTTAAGACCCTTAATTCCAGACTGCCAGAGATAAATGTTTCGATCCAAGAGCAGTACCTGAGATCCCAAGCGAGGTAAAGGTAGAATGGAGGAGCATATAGTCTACAGTGTCAAAGACTGTAGAAAGGTCAAGCAATGTTAGAACAGAAGAGAGGGAAGATGCTCAAGGTTACAGAAGTGATTTGTTAGAGATATAGATCTCTAACAAAGAAAAAGAGAAGGACAGACAGAGAAAGGCAGTCCCTGTGCATTAATGAGCACTGAAGCCACTGGAACTGGAAAAGGTTAGTGTGTGACAGTCAACATAGTGCATTCCAGGGTTTTGGAGTAAAGGGGGTAGGGAGACTGGCTGATAATTCTGGAAAGCAGAATAGTCTGGAGAAACTTCCTTGAAGGCTGTGGATACAGTCCCTGTGGACATTGACGTGTTCATAATGTAATAGATAAAATGGGGTTATTCTGCATGAGATAATCTGGAGATAGGGGAATGGGCTTCAGAGTACAGGTGAATTGTCAGTGTAATGTCAGAAGGTGAGGCAGGTCAACATCTGTAAGAGGGGACACTCAGGTGAGTCTCAAGTCAAGTCTTCTCTCAACAACTCAACTTCTCTCAACAGCGCTTTTTACAGAGAACTGTCACAAAGACAGAGTAACAGAAGGAGAATTGGGCAAAAACCTGGACTGAACCCCAAAAAGCAAGCAGTGAGGTAAAAAAAAAAAAAAACAGGAGGAGCCAAGCTGTAGAGGGGGAGCCCACCCCCGCTGTCCCACCTGGTGTGAAGTAGAGGTAGAATGCCTGTAACAGGAATGTAATAAGGGATTAATCACAGCAAATAATCAAGTGGGTTGAGCAGGTTACAGTTGAGGTTTAAAACTATCAGGTAATGTATATAGTCCAAATGAAGGGATGTATAATATGCAGTTCAGAGGGGTGAGGCAATGCATTTGTGTGAAGGTGTGAGCTTCAACCAGGGGAGGGGCAGGGCTGGACCTTTCTGCAAACTTCTGTGCAATCTGTGTATGTTCCACTTGTCTTTGAAGTGTTGGATCAGGTACATTTGTGTTGTATCACATTTATGTGTGTTTCCAATCGTCTTTTAAATTATAGGACAGGGAGTCAGAAAATATCAAATGACATTCAGCCATTCATTAATTTCAACATTCATTCAACATTTGAATCCATTTTCAAAGCTGTTCTACAATGGGAAAAAAACACTGTTCTCTTTAAACCACCTTTACTGATTTTCTCATGTTAAATATACAGTACAGCATAGCATGTTGTCAAATCAAGAAATAGAGCACCTGTATGGAAAGCCGTTTTAGCTTTAATTCATTTCTAGAGGATATCGCAAATTCAAATTCTAACTAGTTGGAATGTGAATTGTTGATATCAGAAATTCAATTGTAACTAGTTATAATGTGTATTTATGATATCAGAAATTCGATTTTAACGAGTTAAAATGCCGTTTCTTGATATCGGAAATTCTATTTTAACTAGTCAGATTTAAAACGTTTTTCTCATTCATTTCAATGGGAGTTGGAATTTGACCTAGGTAAAATGGCAATTACTGATATCAGCAATATAATTTCAACTAGTTAAAATACCTATTTCTGATATCATGAATTACTTAAAATTGGAATTCTTGATATCAGGAATTCCTATTTTAACTAGTTAAAATTCAATTCTTGATATCAAAAATGAAAGGTCCCATTGAAATGAATGGGGAAAACGCTTGCATTATAACTAGTTACAATCGAATTTCTGATATCAAGAATTTGCATTCTAACTAGCTAGAATTGTATTTGCGATATCCTCTAGAAATGAATTAAAGCTAAAACGCCCTGCCATACACCTGCCGTATGCACGTTTCTTGCGATGCCTTCTCCGCTGATACTTTGAAGTATACCGCGGCGCACGCTCATTTTTTAAACCGCTAGGGAGCGTAAAGACGCTGCTGTCTGTTGACCCACGAGACGATTATCCTTCAACAGCCAATGTTTCCGAATAGGTTCTAGATATTTAGACACGGTACCGTCTGACTCGCCGTCATTGTAATACGCTCATCAGTCACCGACTGACTCATCGCTGCAGAAAGTATTTTGTCACCATCCTTTTTGCAGGAAGTCGTAAGTGAAGTAAAATCTTTTAGCTCGCGTGTACTTTTTAGTGTTCATGGCTATGGAGGAAATGTCCAAAACGTTACGGTGTTTTCGTGAAAACCATACATTGGAATCGTTTAAAGACGACAACGTGAAGACGGTAACATCAATTCAGCAGGTAGCTCATCTGCTAGATAGCCGGGTAGGATTATGCACTAAACTCGTGTGTTGTTTGACTAGGTTGCCAAGATTGCTATTTAGAGTTAACTTGGAGCTAAGGTTCATACTTCATCGATTGCCTAGCGCTGATATAACATTTGATTTGACTAGATAATAAAATTTCGTGCGAAAGCTAAATCGCTCGTTTTAATCAAGTTACTGGTTATAAATAAAAGTTACTGCTAGCTAACCGTCCTGTTAGGCAAAACTGAGTGCATTGACGTAATTACTGTATGTAGAGTTCAGCCAGCGATTAGCCATTGCACTAATTCCCAAGACAGCAAGATGGGCTTTCAAGCTAGTTGTCCAGTTAGCTACTTAACCTGTCACCCGAAGAACCACCGCAGACTACTACCAGCCAACGACGTGTATGCTTATTATGTTTAACTGAATTGCTTTAATTGGGAAGGATGACGGGCTCCAGCTACTGGAACAGTGGTAAATTTTGTGATAGTTTGCACTTTCTAGAACATTGAAGAATGTGATAAATTACTATGCAATTATGCTGAACCCAGAGAATACGTTATCTAGAAAAGTAATGCATGTATGGATTGTATTTGCATATGTCTCAAACCGCTTTGTAGAGAAGGGATGGGTGACTCGCTTCAACTACCACGAGACCCAAGCAAAAATCAATATTCAACACACTCAAATAATCATATATGAGAATTAGATTATTTAATCAAAACTTTCCAAAGTTATTTTGATATGTTATTAATTTATTATGTTTGTAAATTCAGTTCATTAATTTGGACCATTTGGACCAGAGCTACACTTGTACCATTTTCACTTATTTGAAATTGAAACTGCATTTATTTAAAGCAGCGACAAACAATGGTAAAGATCAAGTGTTGCAATGTTTTCATCATTGCAAACAGAGGAAACTATATGATCATGTATATGTGAGAGATATACTTTAGATAAAAAGGTGACATGTTCCTTATTTAAAATACACATGCAGTGGGTCATGGGTTGCATGACCCATCCTGTATGTTCACACATTTGGTGGTTCTTCTGCCACTCCAAGATCTAAAGATCTAAAGCTGTGCACACTGTACAGTGTATGACATTGTGTATGACCACGGTACACTGCAGTGAATGTTTTGTCAGTGGTATGAAGGGATCATTTTCACATATTTCCGCCTTGCGCCCTTTCCCCGTTAGAATCAAGACACGTTTAGGGATTACATACCCAGAGGTGAGTAAGTATGAAATAATTAAGGAAACTGAATACAGAAGAAGTACTGTAAGCATCGGTCATTTAATCAGTTACATCAACAGACATTTTCATAAAATGTGATTTTTATGAGATCTGACCAAAATTATAAAAATGCAGCCATAATTACATAGTACTAATTTGGTGTGCATGCACTTGAACATTGCTTGGTAGTTTTGCCTATCTGAATTAATTGTGTTTTATGTCATTCAGAAAAAAGTTGAAGGAACTATTCAAGACATAATCAATGCTTACCAGCAAAACAACATTTTACCACAGTAAGTAACATAATATTCTGCATAACTAGTATAATTTAGAATAGTAAAACCTTCCTTCCATCCAATTGTCTTGAATATAATGTGCATTCACATCATACAATCAATGTCTGGAATCGTAATTCCTAAAATCTGGATATTATTGGCACAAACCCACAGCAGTGGAACTTCGTACGCCACTCTAGCAGCAAAGCGGGTGAAAGGCAAAACATTTCAGAAAAGCAAATATTGTAATATTGTATTTCAGTAGGTAAACAATCTTTCACCAATGACCTGACATAATTAGGTGTAGTGACATCACAAAGCTGACAATATGACTTGTATTATGAGATCACCTTCATCTCCTTAGGTGTGTCCTTCCGTCCCGTTCTTTGTCCTGAAAGTAATGTTTTTAATTACAATGCAATACTGGGCTAACACTGGGGATATCCATGGCAACCACTGGTAATAAACAGGTTGGGAGCCAGGTGAACATTTTTTGCTGCAGTGAGTCATGCTTGACTGGTGCAATGATTGTGTTTATTTTTCTTTTAATCCATTGGAACAGATTGGAAGCTATTGCATCATAGTATTGATGTTTCTCCCTTGTAACAATGTGCATTGACGTGGTTAAGGCTTTTTTGTCCACTTTCATAATATCTACATTGTGTGACTCAGTGGGCTCTCTGTGTTATTGGGAAGTGTGGGGCAAGCCTTTAAAAACGCCAAACAAGTGGAAGTATTCTGTCTATATGACACCAACACTTGTGGGAATACTGTATTAATTAATGTGTCATAGGATAACCACCTTTACTTATTTGAAAAGCAAGAGATTGAGAGAGATGTCACCAAGTAGCTTCCTTCACCCCATCTCTACTAATCCTAATCCTCCAGGGGTGAATGTATTGGAAAGCAGAGTGTTTAAGAAGCACCCTTGACATGGTCAATTGATCCATGACTAAATGCAGCCTGTCCAGCTTCACCTCATCTAAGGCCCATGCACTTAACCAATCCAGGCATCTCACAGTGTCACATGACAAGCTAGGTTATTACCGCAGAGGGAGAGGGCAGTAGCTTGCTTTCTGAACTGCAGAGTGGGGGCAGTGGGGGAAGACTGACTCATGCACGTTATTATAGATCATGAGGTACAATTTCCTTGGACACCTGTTTGATTGACAGATGAACTGCCACACAAACCTTGGATCCTACACTTTGATGCAGGTGCCACATTATACAGTACGTGTGTAAACATGTTTATATTATTAAAAATGACTTAAGCATGTATTTTCACAATGTTAAAGAAACATTTTGTTTAAATGTTAGGCTTGTTCTTAATATGGATCAGCGAGAATAAATAATTTGTGCTCCAGCGTACACAGTGACTGTATAGTTGTATTATGGTTGGTAGCCTGTGATTATGTGTGGAGAGGCAATGCCCTGGTGATGCTAAGTAACCCTCAGACCTTCTGTTTCAGGTTCTTTTAAGGGCAACTAATCGCACCAAAATGGCACTCACGTGTGCAGAGGTGCAGACTAACGGAGCGTAAATAATGAAAAAACAGGAAATCGCACACCCTGGTTCCTCCTTGCTGTGATAATTAACCACCGCCTTTGGCAAAAGATGCCATCGTCAGGCCACCCTTTCTGATTTTTCATAATTTCGGCAGCTAATCGCAGCAACCGGATCATCTTTGTTTGACATGCCCTCATCATCTAACCCAGGCGCATTCTGGCAGCTGAGACTGGGGCACAGGAAGCCAGGTTCTCCAGCATTTATCTTGTGACACAGACTGGCTTGGAACCCAAGGGATTGTGTTGGAAGATGTGTCCCCTCCTCAGTTTTGTGTCTGCCTACACCCCTGCGCCTGGGCTGACTCTGACTTTCTGTCTCTATGCTTGTCTTCTCCAGGCCTACATTGCTCAGGGAGCAGCACTGCGTTTATTTGAAGAAAGGCTTAAAAAATATTTCTGGTGCTTATGAGGTATGCTCTACCAATGTTGGAAGATATAGGCTAAGCAAACATAGTCGTCTATATTTTATTTGACGGCTTCAATTGCATTTAGAGCAGGGGTTTCAAACTCCAATCCTGGAGGGCCGCGGTCTCTGCTGGTTTTCTTGATTTCCTTTCAATCAGCAGCCGATTTAGACCTGGGAGACGGGTTGCAAACTCTATCCAAGTACAGAAAAGAGAAAAAGCTAAGAGGGAGAAAAATTCCAGTGGGCATTCTCACAAGACACCATTTCCATTTCCATACAGAAGAAACTTTGTGATTCATTAAAAAAAGTCCCAGTTGATCTTTTGTCTGGTTTCCCCTGTATGGGTTTTGTTGGAGCGTGTATGTGCTACTGTGTATGAGTGTAAGAGCTGAGTCTGTGTTTTCCTGTCTAGTGTCTTGATGCCAGCCGCCCCTGGCTCTGCTATTGGATCCTACACAGCCTGGAGCTGCTGGACGAGCCTGTGTCCGCCTCCATATGCTCAGAGTGAGTAAAAGCTGCCAACTGGCCGTCCTATGAAAGATTAGAGCTCGGATCAGCGCATGGCAAGAACAGTGTTTTCATTCATCAGGGGGCATAGACTTTTGACAACCCGCCATGTCCAGCGCCACTCGCAGGCTGTGATTGGGTGGTACTGCTGGGACCCTCAGCACACACTTGGCTGTGTGGTAAACCATGCAGGCACTACCTGAAACATGGATCAGTTGGGTCTGTGTTTACAGTGGCTACAAATCTAAATGGCAGAGTTTCCACACAAGAAGATATTCAGGGTTGGTCCTATGTCTGAAGTGTTTTGAGGGGGTGCTGTGAATGAATTTTGCAGGGCCTATGGGCAGAGAACAGTGTGTGGTGAGGGGTGGGGGAGGGGGTGGTCTTGTGCATGTAGTGTGGGGTGGTGGGTGGGGTTTTGGCTGGGAGTGCTCCTGAGACTTGACTGTTCCTCCCCATTGTGTTCCAGTATCTGCAAGTTTCTAGCCAGGTGTCAGAGCCCAACGGGAGGGTTTGCCGGAGGTCCGGGTCAGCAAGCCCACCTGGCACCCACATATGCTGCTGTCAGTGCTCTCTGCATCATCGGCACACAGGAGGCATACAACGTCATTGACAGGTAGCGTGCAGCCCCACAGAATTTGTAAAGGGACTGACTATGGCCACAGATGGACTCCAGATTACAGTTTCCACATGTACGTACATACTCATAACAAAAATGTCTGTCATCATAATATTCGAATTAGACCCATGTCAGTGCCGACTGGCCAGCAGCCCCACAGGGGTGATGCATAATTGGCTTCGTGCTGCTCAGGGATATGGCAGGGATACAGTGGGTAGGCATAGCCAGCATTTTTCATTGCTCAAGCAACTCCTGCTGGATGTCCGAGCGACCTTGGCTAGCACTCTGCGCACGCATATAAATGTGTCTTCTCTGCCCCTGGTCTGCTCATGTGCAGCTTGCAGCTGCGGTGTGAAAAGAAGCAGTTGGCTGGCCGGCACATGTTTTGTAGGAAAACCACGGATAGCATTCACTCTTCTAAGCCAGCAGCAATGGTTGTTAATGCATTAAGCTTTAACAAAAAAAATGTATTGGGTCGTTACAGCCTCACATCTTAGAATAAGAACTACTTGTTTATTTGTAAGAAGACATTTTAAAAATGATTAAATTTATATCTAATGAATGGTGTTTCTTTGCATGTGTATACCTAATTCTTGATATTATTACTTTAACTTCAAGTTTTCCTTATATTAGACACTCAGATTAAATGTCTACAGCACGGGTGTCCAGTTCCATCCGAAAAGGGGCGGTTGCAGACTTTTGCTTTAGCCCAGCACTAAGACACCTGATTCTGCTTATCATGGTGTTGATTGAAGAATATTATTTAATTAGTGGAATCAGGTGCCGTAGTGCTGGATTAAAACTAAACCTGTATCCACACCCGCCCTTTTTGGTTAAGATTGGACACCCCTGGTCTACAAGATTTCACACGAACCAGCTCTTAGTTCAACTTCATACTAATCTGGGTCTGTTTGTCCTCTCGCAGAGAGAAACTTCTTGACTTCCTGTTCTCTGTGAAGCAGTCAGACGGCTCCTTTGTGATGCACGTAGGCGGGGAGGTGGACATCAGGTGTGTGTCAGTCACAGATAAGTCTCATCATCTGATTTTGGAGTCTCAATAGCCCTTACACTGAGTGACAGGCAGACAAAACCGTGACAAGAGAACGGTCACCTCTCTCAGTGGTACTTTAAAGTTTTCGAGGCCTGCCGGTTGAATCCAGAAGGTGTCCCTGAGGACAACGTGTACCAGGCGCCGGTCGGCACTGGGCACAGAGGGACTCCTCCATCAGAAGTGGAGCAGGAGAATCGGCCATTGTCCCCGGCCGTCATCTGATCTCAAGCAGATGCCAAAATGTCTGGGCCTCTCCAACTTACACAGTCATTCACAGTCTCACCCAGCCCATGCCCCACTGATCTGTATTTCATAGCCATGGTATATTCCTATATTTAGAAAGAAAAATGACAGGTCCTTAGACACCAAAGCGATGAACAACCCATCGGCAGTATTAATGTACCACTGCTGTTCTGTCTAAAAATACCTCAACATTTTGAACATCTATAAATGTCTTGCATCAGTAAAATGGGCGCATGGCCTTAAAGAGCCGTTCCCCGCAGCGTGGTTCTGCTGTTGTTCGTATCCGTTCGAAGTCTCTCTGCTGTCTTGCAGGAGTGCGTACTGTGCTGTGTCTGTGGCGTCTCTGACCAACATCATCACGCCCAAGCTGTTCGATCGAACCCCCAACTGGATTGTCAGGTGAGGGAGGCAGAAACACAAGAGGGTGCTGTATTGAGCCTCCATTCTTCATAACTAATTACGCTAAACGTGGAAATGGAAGTGCTTCACTTTGTGTAAAAAATGCTAAGCTAATGCAGGAGTGTGTTTACAGTGTAAAAAATAACTGTGCAGAGCGAGTGTTTTATCTCTTGTTGTGCTGGAAAAAGGAAAAAAACTATCCAAAAAGACAACCTACAAAATAATCAGCAGTATTCAGGTATTCTGTCTAATATTTGACTCGGGGTATTTATTTGCAAAGCGTGTGGTCTGGTTTCTGCTGAACAGTATACTTTTCAGTGCCTGTCTCAGTTCCTTTACCCACTCACATGTTACTGTGTCTAAATCACCTGTAGACTCCCTTGTACACGAGCATGTGATCCATACGGCGCTCTCCTCTCTCCTCGTAGCTGTCAGAACTGGGAGGGGGGTCTGGGGGGAGTGCCGGGGCTGGAGGCCCACGGGGGATACACCTTCTGTGGGACGGCAGCCATGGTCATCCTCAGGAAGGAGCACATGCTGAACCTCAAATCCTTGTTAGTAAGTCAACCGGCCAATCGCAAAAGCACAGGCTGTTCACATATGCAAAATATACAATCACCACTATCCATCCATCCATCCATTATCTATACCCGCTTATCCTGAGCAGGGTCACGGGGGATGCTGGAGCCTATCCCAGCCTGGACAGGCCGCCAATCTATCGTAGGGAACTCACACGCTCATACCTATGGGCAATTTAGAGTCTCCAATTAGCCTATCAGCATGTACCTGGAGGAAACCCACGCGGACACGGGGAGAACATGCAAACTCCACACAGAAAGGCCCCAAGCCGAGATTCGAACCCACGACCTTCACCGTGTGCTGCCCTACAATCATCAGCTTAGATATATTCAAGTTCAAGGTTTTGAAACCAAGATCTTGCCCCATAATGTTAGGCCTTTTTCCATGCGTGTGGTTACTAAAACGGTAATGTTTCGTCCAGCTCTGCCTGCCTGCATTCAGTAACTCATGGCCGCTCTCGTCCTTCAGCGCTGGGTGGCCTACAGGCAGATGAGGTTTGAAGGTGGGTTCCAGGGGCGCTGCAATAAGTTGGTGGATGGGTGCTACTCCTTCTGGCAGGCTGGACTGCTCCCACTACTGCACCTCGCACTCTTCAGAGAAGGTGAGCTTCCTGAGAGACTACCTCACTAGTCTGGCACACAACCGCTTCCCTGAGAGACTACCTCACTAGTCTGGCACACAGCTGCTTCCCTGAGAGACTACCTCACTAGTCTGGCACACAACCGTTTCCCTGAGTCTGCCAGCTACTGTCACATGACCTGCCAACAGACACATACACTCCCCTATGAGAGCCCCTTCCCACAAACATGTAACCTCCTCTGTGAGACCCCTTCTTGATCTGACCTCCTCTGTGAGAGCCCCTTCTTGATGTAAACTCCACTGTGAGATCCCCTTGTAAACATGTACTTTCCTGTGACTTCCTCTAAAATGTAAACCGCACAGGGAGCTCCCTTCAGTAAACTTGTAAGACCGCCCTGTAATAGTGCAAACAAGCGTTGCCATAGGAACAGGACCCATCCAACTGTCACAGTACCCATCTGGACCCTCAGAGGTACTGTCGTTTCAGGGGACCGCACTCTTAGCACAAGCAGCTGGATGTTTGAGCAGCAGGCCCTGCAAGAATACATACTGCTGTGCTGCCAGAACCCCGACGGGGGCCTACTGGATAAACCTGGCAAGTAAGTGACTGCTTAAAGGGTTAGCCATCTACATACAAACACATGTATACGCACAACTGATTTTCAATCCTCATACGATGCCAAACTGTATTCACGTTGTCACAGTCCAGTGCACAAAGCACAGGTTCTATTGTTTTTGGCTGGACCGCAACAGCGGGGCTAGCCCTACAAACGCGAATGTCTGTGACTGAGTGAGTGAGTGATGAAGTTACACCGTTGGTCGGCCAGATCGCGTGTGTTAGGTCCAGCCATATACTAGGTTTTAACCTGGTCTTATTACATTTGTTTGGCAGGCCTGAATGAAAGACAGCACTTCATTAAACACCCAGTTGGGAGTCAGGATGCCATCTTGGAACTGTACTGTCAGATAGGTGTTTTGGAGAGAGTGAAGGATGGTGTGATATCTTAGGTGTAACTGGTGGTTTGAATAGCACTGGTTTTTGGTAAAGATTAAGCTGCATACAAGTCATCGCACTGTCTGTGGCTTACCATTTCAGATCGAGAGACTTCTATCATACCTGTTACTGCCTGAGCGGGCTTTCCATAGCGCAGCACTTTAAAAACGGGGATGTCCACCATGAACTCATCCTTGGCAAAGAAGAGAACAGACTGGTATGTCACAGGACAAATGACCATGACACACAAACAAGCACCCAGATAATACATCACTTTACAAGGTGTGGTGTGAAAGAGACCAGTGCACCAGAAATCCAGTAATGCAATGCAGCTGTGTTCATATGCCAACATGTGCAAGGGTGTAAGGCTATACTGTTCCATTTTCAGACCTGCTGTGCTTGTGGAGAGACCGCTTGATATTCAACACTGGCATCTAGTGGCAGAGAATAGTATTAAGTCATGAAAATTATTCTCTTAATGGTTGTGGCTTTGCTGCTGATTGCAGAGCAGGCTTGCATGTTTCACCATTGAAACATTTCTTATGTCAAATACATATTTTTTTTCTCTGTGTTATCAGGCACCTACAAACCCAGTCTACAACATCTGCCCGGAGAAAATAACTCAAGCGCTTGTACACTTCAATCAGTTGCCAGTCCCACTGCAAAGCGAAGTAGCCACCAGTGTGTCATAGATTTTGAAGGAAAGGCGTTGTTCTCCATTTTCTCCAAACTCTGTGTGTCCCAATATTTCGGATGCAACTCCGGATGCACTCAAAGACTCTAGATTCACTGGCACAAGAAGTCCTTCTTTGGCAAAACAGATTATGCAATTAACAGCTTGAGTAACATCTTACCAAGTAAACTTTTTGAATCAGTTCACCTGTGTCAGTGTGTTTTGAATCGATCCCTCACAATTTTTGAGATGTGGAACTTAATTTCAGTTGTGTACTAATCGTGTGTGTCTGTGCAAAGCTGATGTAACTTATTCTCACTCCACTGCGTACGACTGCTAATGAAGAGTCCATGTGCCACTGCTGGATAAAACCAAAATGTAAACTACAGTGGCTTGACGTCAGTTGCATACTGCAACTAATACTGTACAAGAGATGGTTCTGATGCTCCAGTGCTATTTGCACTACTGTAAAAGTAGGGCTTTGCACAGCCCCTTACATACTGATAACACTAAAATTATGGCAGTACTTTACACAGTTGTAACCACAGGCACTGTCAGCCTTCCAAGTGCTGCTGCTACTGTTGAATACAAAGATGGTGGCCAAAAATGGAAATATACAAAAATACACTGCATCTGCAAACTGTTACCCTGCATTCACATGGCGAGCAACTCGGTTGACGGGTTCACTGAATTCATTGGATGGGTCGCTCAAGTTTACTAGGCTGAGGGAGGGGCGAGAGCTTCCCGTTGTGTCTTCTTACCACAAATTCCCACCACGGGGATATTTCCTCATGTTATCAAGCAAGGCAGCCAGACAGCTAGATACAATAAACCACAATTTCAAAACTGCATCGGTATACCTTCCTGTACATCTGCAGCCAACACGCCAATATAACAAAATAACGATAAGCGCATTACCAACAGACTGCAGTGCAACGCTGCCATTTCTTTGGTCTATTGGGCAATAAATCCTCATATGCTTATTTTCTTCTGTGCCTGCAATGCCACAGTGTAACAGGAGGTGGATGCTCATACTGTGGTTCATAAACATCAAGGATGCCATTTGAATAGATATTGTTGTACTATACGCATCTATTTCTCAGTTACTGCAATATACAAAACAATATAAAGAAGAAAAAAATTACCACTGTAGATCTGTTTTCAGAATAACAATCACACCCAACTTGACAGGAAGGACCACAAATTGAGGACGCCACTAAAGGATAAAATAGCTTTATTTATAGTCTCATAGTAAAGGTAGGCCTCAACTTGCAAGACAATTGTTGGCAGTATGTACAACATACCTGTAATTTCCATGGAATGGAATCAAACAAAGATCTATAGCACACACTAATTATGTCCTAATAATGAAAAAAGGAAAATGACATACATACACACATACCCTAGACAGACAAATGCCTCCAGGGAAGTTATTTTTGTAAAATTTAAATCAGCAACATTTATAAGAGTTTACAGTGTAATGCACAACACACTGATATGGACATTTTTTCCTTTAATAAAAATAAAGGTAACTACCTTTAACTGCATTGGTAGAACATTCAATATCTATTTTATAACTTGGGAAAACTACATGTAGCAGTTCATTTTCTCATTTCCATGAGAACAATGCAAAATACTAAACATACCTTGATGAACCTGAAAAAGAATTATCCCATTTATTTTATTTTTTAAACTTTGAAGCCTAAATTCAGCCAACTAACTTCATTCACTATTTCAAGCGAAAGGACAAAGTACAATACAATTTCTTTCAATACATCACTTTCAATATAGGGAATTAAAAATATTCAAAATGGAAAGCTTCAGCCATTTATAGGGCCTGAGGTGGGTTGCTTATACATACATATTTTTTAACTTCACATTCTTTTGTGGAAAAGTACAAACATTAAAAAGCCAACTGCTCTTAAGGGCAATTCTTTTAAGGATTTGTGTAAATTTTCAAAATGTTTTGAACAGGTTCATACAAGTGATTCCCCCAAAAAAGTTTTTTCTTTTTTCTTTTTTTTTTTGCATTACTTTTAGCTATATGACTTTCTATTGTCCAGATTTGACAATAAGGATTGCTCTGAGGTTACAAAAGCATTGAGTCCTTCAACTGCAAAAAGCTGCCTTGCACAGACTTGGATTGTTGCCGTTGCTGAGAAAATAACGCTGGGATGATGGAGAGGTGAAAGAAAGGCGGAAGCGATAGATTTCTTCTCGTCCTTACAATCTTCCTTGCAGTCTGCCCCCCCTCTCCTGGACTGGTGTGAAAGGGCTGGGAAGAGGCGGAGAGCAGGAGGGACGGGAGAGTCTGTGGTCCGGATGCCCCGGGACGGCGCAGGGGCGTTCCCGGGGGCGGGTCTAACTGGCCTCCAGGCGTAGCTTCTTTCTGTTGGGCGGCTCCTCCGGCTCGGACTCGGAGCTGGAGTCCGACCCCCCGTCGAAGGCCGACACGGCGCTGCCCTTGGGGTTGGTGTACAAGCTGCTGTCGGACGAGGGGTAGCTGGCCTGGAGCTGGGTGTGGCCCTTGGCCTTCTCCAGTGCACGGACTAAGAGGAGGGGGGGGACGGGGAAAGCAAAGGGAGAAGCGAGAAAGAGAGAGAGAGAGAGAGAGAGAGAGAGAGAGAGATAGAGAGAGATAGATAGAGAGAGAGAGCGAGAGAGAGAGAGAGCCGTCTGTGGAAAAGAGCCTGCGTTTCCAATGCCAAGCGGACCCATCTGAAATACTTCCAAGATAATATTTGGTGCGGGGTAGCAATTAGTCTCTCTCCGGTCTCTGATATTGAAACTTCCACGTCACAATACTTTGAATTTTTCATGACATTTGGAAAACATCACCTCAAATAACCTATGACACATTCTGTTCAAGTCTAACTGACAGTTTTGTTGCATAGTAACATTAAACAGATGTCTGATGTGGCAGTCATATATAAATTTGTAGAGTGTTGCTGGGGATTATCTCTCTTCCATGCCCTAGATATTATCCCTCTATGTGCTGACAAAGAGGCCTATCTCCATCCAGTACTTAGTATAAAACATTTTTAAGAGTTCAAGAGTACCACCAATGATCTTGATGGTGACGCACATTTGAAACTAGTTTTCTGGTTTCTATTTTTTAAATAACTAACAGTTATTTTTCTAATATAATTTTTCTGAAAATGTCTAATTTTTACACATTTACAAATTGGTCACTTTGGTGCATTAATAGGGAGACATTTCTTTCAGATAGAAATTATGCACCATGTGGATGGTTTTACGTGCATGTTCCAGGTGATGACTCATTCAGTGCAGACACTACGCTTGCTATAGGAAGCAAGGCCGACTCTTCTCTCCGGCTGCAGCGCCGTTAATCACGTATTGGAAAATAATGCCCGCTGGCAGGCTTTTACGCACGCCTTCATTTACAAACACTCCAATGGAAATTTCACCTGTGACGAATCCCGCGCTTTGCCTGAACATTTGCACACAAGATTCAGGGTGCAGTTGGTGCATTAATGAGGCCATCTGTGATCAAACGCCCACCCCACTGACCTTGCTGCTCCAGCAGAGCGTTCTGCCTTTTCAGGTCGTCGATGTCCTGCTGGTGCGTGTGGTTTTTCCGCCGCATGTATTGGATGTACTCTGTGGCTTTGTCTAGGATTTGAGCTCGGGAGGCCTGTTTGATAGATTGCTGTCAGCGACAAATGATAAACTAAAATATGACGCATGGTTACATGTTACATTGTCCTTACAACATACTACACAGCTGTTACATCACTGACCCCAACAAGAGCAATATCACTCTGCATGCTTTATGGTACTCTGAAAATGGACTTCTGCCATTTTAAAATGGTCATGATGTGGAATGACAGTCAAATACAGCCATGATCTTTAGCTATGTACAAACTGCATGTGGGACTCATTTCATTTTGGCTGTAACAAATTAAACGTTTTAATTAAAGTCAAAAATCCAGTTAAAAAGCACCAAAATATAGGTTCATACATATATGTAAAACCTAATTCAAACTGAAGAGGCTCCTTTAATTTACATCAAATTGTATTTTGTATTGTATATGCTACTCCATAGTTACACTACAGTCTGTAATCAACTGTAAGATGTATAGCCTATACTACACACCTATACAACAAAATGAATCTTCGGAGTGGTCAGGGGAGTTACTGCAGTTAAAAGAGCTTTACAACATCCTGAGAATCTCCATATTCATGCAAAAAGTAAAACAATTGGACAAATCACATTTTAAGGCAGTATCAGCCACAATATGCCTTCAATATATAGTTTTCAGGGAACATCAGTGCTCCAGTACTTAATCCCAAAAAAACCTGCAACAGCATCCATACATTATAGTGTCCAATCCAGTTATGCCTAGACCCATCATATACTTTTGAGCATTACAGTGTTCTGAGAGTTCCCCCCCCCCCCAGAGAGAGAAAATATAAAAATTCTGCAATGCAAGTGTACTGTTTCTTTTTCTTTTGCATGCATTTTTAGCAAGATGAAAAAGTAAAACAAACTGAAATTAGCTAAAAGCACATTTCATTTTACCATTAAAATACACTATTCCTGACTTGCTTATTCTAATAACAGACCTGAGTTGCGACTGGCAGAAACTGCTTATTCCTGCATAAACTAACAGCGATCGCGTGTTACGAATAGGCATTAGGGAGAACTTGTTCATCTAAACATGCATCTCAGACCACTGAGGTCATAGTGGAAGATCTGCTTGACTTTTCTGGGAGACATTATGGGTTGAAAGAGGTTGCAATGTCTGAGCTTGAGGGCCAGGGTGGCAATATTGTGTAAAGAAGATGAAAACACAAAAAAGCAGTAAGAAACCAACACGATAACTGAAAAGCCATTTTCTGTCACGCCCCCTATCAGTTCTGCAGACCTGCCAACCTTAGGAAAATATTTTGAGTACCACAATAGTCAGTGTGACGCTTAGTTTGCATGCTTTCGCACCACTTCGCTTTGCACGCACACACGCACACACAAGCCTTTCTTCATAATTCTAGTTTTGACTGTTGAAGTGATCAGGCAAAATTGTATAATTTGACCAAGAATTGCGTGGTTGGTACACAAAATGCGTGCAGGTTGGCAGGTCTGGTTCTGCCCTGAGATTCCGGCCATATTTTGGGACTGGTCACATATGCTCTACCCATCCTCATCACCCCCACATTGCTGGTAGATGGTGATAAGCCCTTCAAGCGCGCCGCGTGTCCAGATGGTACTTCTCCCTGTCTCTCCACTGAGGAGTGAGGAAAGAGGGACACCGCCACCAAACAATTTAAAACATAAAAGCTCATACGTCGAGGGCTGAAGTATATGGGGAATAAATGTACAGGTAGGGACTACAAGAGACGAGCTTTGATGTATACTTGAGCCACACGTCAGAAGAGGGCTTCCTATATCTGCTTATGAGAAACAGTTGGCCTGTTTGGTTCTAGGCACATCCTCAATTATCAGTGCGTGCCTAAAACACTAAATCCACATGTAATAGTTTCTGCCAGCTGAAGCCAATATACAGACTTACTTATTCTAACCAAAAATGATACATTTTTTTCACCACAGCAACACACTTCAGTCAGCTAAAATAAATATTAGCCACCCAGAAATTGGCTCAAAATTGTTGTATCATACTTATTCATGACACCGCCTCATCAATGGCAATGAATATTACATGATGAAATATTTTTACTATACACATTTAAAAACAAACATTAATTAAACATACAAATATTTAAAATTGTCCAGTGTTGCACATGCATTTTTAACACCTTGCTTAGCACATGCAGCAAACCAGCTGCCCGATCCTCTTCCTGAAGATCTACCTCCCTGTAGGTTTTCATTTCAACTCTGATTTGACACACCTGATATACTAGCAATTAGCAGCTCAATGAGATCACTAGCTGTTGAATGAGGTGTGCTTTGTTAAGTTTGGAGTGAAAGCCTGCAGGACGGTAGAGCTCCAGGAACAGGATTGGGCAGCCCTACAGTAAATGTGTCACAGCTTATGGCTTGAAAACCACAACTGTGAGAAATGCCAAATTGTGTGTCACATTAGATAACTAGATATATGAAATTCAACATACCATATCGTTATTACAAAGAGCAGACCTATAACACTCAAGCCCCACTCTCGCTAGAGCCCAACAGCCCAGATTATATGACAGAGGGAGGGGAGGGACTTATAATCACCAGATTGCTAGTTCTGGGTAAGCACTGACCTTTTCCCCTTGCAGCGCAGGCACCGAATCCCGTAAACTGTGGAAGCTGTCTTTGATGTGGTCCCTACGTTTGCGCTCCAGCGCATTGTGATGTGCCCGTTTGTCTGCCTGAAAGGAGAGAGTGCAGTCAGATCAACACTCACCAATAATATTATATGTGAAAACACACAATGTACTGTCCCGCTACAGAGCCTTTGAAAGCAAATTCACTGTTGCCCTTACAGACTATATTGTGTCTATTTTTTTTTACTCTCAAAAATCACCGTGTGAGATATTAAGACCAGCTAATGTCAAACCTGCAGCAAAACATACTGCAATATAAAATGGTGGAATTTAAAATATATGACCGTGCACATTTTATTTGATGCTTAAATTCAAATTTATGGCAACTGCTGTATAATTCAATGACATCATCAGTTTGGTCATGCATTTTCCATTATAATTACTCTTCACCCTTCCCGATTTATATCACCATTTAAAAAAAATATTTTGGTCAATCCATTTTTTACAAATTATTGAACCTTGCATCATTCAATGCACTGTCTTGCAATTGTTAAATTTATTACAACCAGCTTAAAATGGGAAGCTTATTTAGGTCTATCGTTATATTAGTGTAATTTGTTTCTGAACCCAAATAGGCCTACGGATTTGAAAGCCCACTACCCTACAGTCATTAGCTAGTTTTTCCAATTTAATTCACTATTCACTGCAGACAATGTCGATGTGCACTTTCAAATGCTAAAGGAGAATGCTCCTAAATGTTTCCATAAATATGCCCACTTTCCATCAACACAGTCTTTTTTTATTTTTTATTTCTTTGCTAACAAGTAAACAGACATCTTTCAATCCTCAGGCTCACCATAATGGAAAAGTGCCATCTTGATGAAGTGACTCTAAACTACAGTCGGGATGGGCTTTTTTTTTTTTTTTTTTGCATATAACTTTATGACAAAGCATCATTTGCATTTGTATTTGTTTGCATATGATGTGAACTACCTCCAATACTGAGACAGTAATAAGTCTCCTGTGTGTAAACATGTTTCCTAATCTTTCAACAGCCTATGTTATGCTAAATGACAAAGTTACTATAGTACAATATTTTGATGAGCAAATTATTAGCAATTTCCCCTCTTTTATGGGTAACCTATTATATGAACAACTGAATACAAGACAAATCATTTTACAAAACCGCAATGCATTGCCTGGACTCATTTTACCTTATTTTTTCATCAGAATTTTTTTAATGAGCCTATTTTCAGCAATATTAAATTCTAAATCACATTCTAAATCCTTGTGAGCTTCAGGTGAAACATAGCATATGACCCGTCCCAAACAGCTGAAATAATTGTGATATGAATTTTGGTGGGCCATCTCTACGCACTAATATTAAACCATTCTGATAATACAATCTCATAAGCAGATTGACTTTACATGCAACTTGGAATAACTTCTTAGGATGCTCATCTATAAAAGATATTAAACAGATGGGCCCATCAGCCAATCCAGTGATACTATTTGTGCACAGTATGAATGAAACCACCAGATCTCTAAATGTGACATTAGATGCAGTACAAATAACCCAAAGCCACTAAATTTTTACTAATATACAGAATCATGAACATGCCTATGCTGTATGATCACTCAAATGACACCATCTAGACTACCTGACTTACTGATATGGAATACAAAACTTGATACGGATAAGGCACAATTGTGCATGCTATTTCCGGTCTCGTAAGTCCTTGACTGGTCAGTCTGTAACTCTGGGATTTGGGTGTGAGGTTCTACTGTACTACTTGTTCAAAATTATAAGATAAATAATGCAGACAAAAATGTGGCTTAGGTCCCTGCACCTAGGAACAGTGCTCCGTTTGGTTCGCTTGCTTCAAAATTCCTCTTATGTCTAGCTTTCTGAAATGGGCACTCACAAATTTGTGCTTTCTTAAATTTGTCATGTGAAGGTTATATTGGCTATTTCTATTTTATGTCAAATAACACTGAAAATAAGGAATATGCAAGACCAGTTAACTAGAGCGGCTTTCATTTATAAGTGGAGCATACAGCTGAAGCACCAGTCAGTGGGTCTGTTTGCAAAATGGCAAGAGCATGAGAAGCACCACAGTTAAAAGGATAAAAAAAAATCACAATATGGGGAGTGTGTGAATGGACAGCAGTACAAAAATCACAATATGGAAATCTTGGTAGAAGTGCTTTTAAAAACTCTATTACCAAGTGCTTGTCAGTTGAGCACAATAAGGTCTTCTGCAAAAGAATTAATGTACTAGCTGAAGCCCTAAACCTGCCTCTATTTATATTCACAATCAGAAACAGGAGCATAGTTCCATTACTATGGGGATGCCTGAAAGACATTCTGGAAAGTTCTGCGGCCTGGTCAACTCCGGTGATATGACATGCCTGTTGCAACTTCAAAATTTTAATTACATCTTGAAATGTCAAATTATGCTTTCAAGGGCTCTGCCAGTCTGTCCAGAATAGAATACTGCGCTCACAAAAAACATCAGCCCTAGAGGGAATCACTGTGACATTACCTTAACAGATTGGAAAAGATAACAGTCAATACAATGCAAATGAAAGACAAATAAAAAAACCCTGACACAAAAAAAAAACCCCCACTTCATTTCTCACAAAAAGCTGTACAGCCACAGCACATTTATTTTAATAGAGGCAATTCCTTCTGTGTAATGTGTGGCTTTAGGGCACAAGTGAGCTACGATTTATTGAAGGATCTCTCATTTGGTCAATACAATCTTCAACAACTACACACTTGAGCCACTTTCTTTGAATGGAATTAGAAAGACTGCACCAGTTTGAATGCTCAATAGTGGCCCAACAATGTTCAATGCAGGCAGATGCTTTGTCACAATTTCATAGCATGGATATAATGAGCCGGAACTAGCTGTACTCCAAAGATGAAAAGGGCACTGACCCATGACTGTACCAATCAGAGCATAAATTTGCTTCTTGAAGTCTTCCAACCAACCTAACATTTGCTAGACTAAAGATATAAACGGGGAATGTAAACAATTCTTTCAAAGGGACAGTTATCAGACTCTCAAATACCAATAGCAAAAAGTCAAAACAACCAAACTTCAAGGCTCAGTTTCTACCATATAAAATCCTAAGGACACAATTGGTTACATTGCTAGGGGTGACTAAAAAAAAGTTTAATTATCCTTGAAGTATAATGTACTATTAGGTTTTTGTGAGGCGATCTAAAATTCTAGCATCAAAATGCAGTGACAGTTGCGGAGGTAAAAACAACCTTCTAAAATGATTTCTCTCATATTCAGTTGTTCATATAATAGGTTACCCATAAAACAATATTCTTCTCACTTAATCAGACACCGTATTTGGATATATGAATATACTTCTGTATATTTTTCTGCAAAAGGCTAGGAAAAAAAAGAAATATAAAGTGTGTCATATCCATCACAAACACGTGTGTGTGTGTGTATAAACTACTATTGGCGTGCACAGGCTAGCTATATATAGGCATTTTTTCACATAATTCACACTAGGTGGTACATATTCAGTTTTGGTTCAATAAACATGACATATAGTCTAAAATTGTGGTTTATGATATGGATATGTACAGTCGTATCATTGTAATGTGAAAACATTCCTCGGACAATGTACAGCTTGCCAGTCCCACGGTGGTCACAAGAACCCTGCACTCTTCAGCACAATCAGATAATATTTTGCCATCACCTGCACATTGAGGAGCTGCATTATGTAACCAGGGCTGTTGGGTTTCTATATTTCATTCTAATAGTATTCTTAAACTTAAAAGTTAATTTAGCAAAACAATTAAATATATTTGCTCAATCTACAGTGGTTATGTTAATTTGATAGTTAATAGTGAATTAAACGCACTTTGTTTTTGATGGCATTTTCCTTAATGATTCCTCCATTGCAATTTCGACTTTCAAGACCTTCGCATCGAAAAAAACAAGAGTATGGACGTCATCATGACCCTTCCCTTGTTCGGCAATATTTTCAAAAATGTTAAACCACAACCAACATTTTAAAACCATGATCACTTTGTTGTTAAACAATTCGTCTCTTTTTAACAAACAAAACATTATAAAGCTAAAAAGTAAGAAAAGATGTTGGGAAGAAAACACTCAAGACCGCCGATTTGGCTTGAGGCCTAAAGGCAAAGGCCCAGCCGGCTTAGCGGCTTCAGCGCTGCCTTGTAGCCTGGGGGGCGTTCAGCCCCGACAAAACGTAGCAAAACGTTTATTTAAACGGAAACGGTGGTGCGTTGAACACCCTGTTGTGTTACGCAAGCAATGCAACTATGGCAGCTGAGAAGGCCACTCTTTGCGTTCTTTTCGAATAATTTTTGGAGCCTGATGAAATCAGTTTAAATACCTCAAAGCCTGTTGCACACCGTTTCGAGGAAACATGTCGTTCAACCCGGAAACCGTAGCAAAACGGTGCACACCGTTTTCATATTGAAGGTGCCCCTGATATCGGTTCTGATGGATGCAGCATTGGCATGCCAATCGCCGGACAAGGATAATCACACACCTAACGTCAGTAACTCGCAACATCACACAATGCTTACATTTTTTTCACACGCCTCGATGAGACTAGAGCACACGTCTGGATGTTTTTTTTTTTTTTTTTGTCAGATTATGTGCACGCTGTCCTCTCGTCCAACGTATTTTCCACCGTGACATCCAGAAAACGTTGGGCAGCTAACGTCATGAATCCATGTTCCATCAGCACAAAACTAATCTACACGGGCTAGCTTGTTCAAGTTGATCATGTGTTAGTGTTAGGTAACTTGGTTAACTGGTCGTGCAAATTAATTTCACGAGCATGAAAACTGCCAGTCCGATGATTGCGTGCAATCCTTTATGAATGAAAACTGACAGGCACCGTTATTTACGCCGTTTGTTACCTAATGTTAGCTATCGTCGGAACCCTTGCACCAAAAGCATCAGTCTTATTCTTAACACTGTTGGTATCTGGTTCGCTTTCTATGTCGAGGTTATTTTAGAATATAGAGTTGTTATTGTTCAGAAAATGCTCCGCGAAATAACTAGTTCCCCATCTACCCATCGAGGTGTTATTACCTATATAGTCCACTGTTTTGATTACGAAACCATATAGGCTGCTGAAATTCATCAACATTGGCTTGTTACACATTGTATTACAGTCAACATTAGCTAGGTTCATGTTGTCGCTTCCACTTGGCAAATTCTCTTCGTTACGATCTGGTTCTTCAGTTGAGTTACACAGTTGCGCCACTAGCTATCACAACAACATAAACTTAATCAAACAACACACGTCATTGAACAATCTGTAGGAATCGTAACCGCTACAGGAAATGGTATTCTCTCCTAAATATAGGACACGCGTAGACTTGTGGGTTGGATTACGCTTTCAAGTACTCCAAGCTCAATGAATGGTAGTCTGCCCATACCTAGAATAAGCGTTAGCTGGAATTAAAAAAAGAAAAAAACACTGAAGCGCATGAGGTGACAGATCTGGCTTTTCAACATTCTTCAACAACATGCCAATGTATCGTTACGATTAGCTGCCATGCTATCAATCACAATACAAGCTAGCTAAGGAGCTAGCTCATCCGTGCTGTTCTGCCCTTGTCACTGCGGCGCCCCTTAGCTACATGCACAGGAGTTTTACCCTGTGTTAGCTTACTATGATAAGAGGCTACCCAATATAATTTTCAGTGGGGATCTAATTTACAGCTGGCCTTACATGGTGCTGGGTAGTTGTCAAGATAAACAATTGTATAGCTACATGTGAAGACGTTACTTAGTCATTGTGTCTGTAAAATAAAAATAATTAAGTTACGTTAAAATTTTATCAATCTGTAGCTCATCACCCACCAAGTTAGCAAATACATTTTGCCTTGCTATCTATCTAGCTACGTAGCAATGTGTTATATTAGCAATAGACAGATAGCAAGCACATCGATGTCGACAGCGTAATTAAGTATGCAAAGCTAACCAATTACAAGCTAGCAATACTATGCGTTAATTAAATCGTCTAGCTAGCCAGTTACTAGCAGTAGATATTATTATTCCAAATCACACTGAACGTCCCAATCACAACATTTGACTACATAACCCAGGTTAGCTAAGAATCTATGGTGCGGCGGATCGCTCATCTCCTTAACCTAGCTATGGTTAGCTAGCCAACAACCACCCAGTAGTAAAGGCTCAAAAACACACAACACAAGGCGTTTTTATTCTCAAGATTTAGCTACCTAGCTAGTATGTACTAGAGAAAGTCCAAAATGGAAAACGAGTCAGTACTTACGTCACTATCAACCTCGATGTCATCGTTATCGCTCATTCTTCGGTGAAATATTTGATCGAGTAAAAGAACAGCTAAAAACAAAAATGGAATAAAAACCAAAACGAAATGAACAAATAAGCTAGTAAGCTACCTCTCGCTGTGGGATGCAACGAGATCAACGTGCTCACACGTGATCATTTACAGGGAGTTTCTCTAACCATGACACGCTTGTGCGAAATTAACCGTTTATATGGGAATTGTAGTTTTCTAGTTGTAAAAATCCTTCATGTACTAACAATTCACCGGACTACGTTTCCTAGAAATCCTATCTGGTGGATGCATCCTGGCGACGCAAAAGTACCGCCTTGTATTAATAAATCAGGATATGTAGTAAAGCAACGCATTTTATCAACAGGGCCATGATAGGGACACGTGGATTGGGCAGTGGTACCAAGAAGCCAACTGCGACTATGGTTGTCAATACTGGCCAATTAGCCAACTAGATACATTAGGGTATAAATAATTATTTATAGAAAACGGTTGGCACAAACTGTTTAGCTGTTTCCATTTCCGTCATATATACTGTTCTAAGTGGAAATGTTTTGTATCCAGCTGTATGCCATATTAGTACATTATAGGCATATTAGTATGGCGACAAACCACCAAATTTTAAACACAAAAATGTGTACAAAGTAGGTTCTAAGCCTTCGTGCTATACCTCTAAATGACTCCATGAAGGACCACATCACAGCAGGGCAGTTACCACAGCATAAAGTATCCAAACGTCTCCTATGTATGGACAGAAAATATTAAGAAAAGCAGAGTATTCATGTAAACTTATCAATTCAAAATGTCACTTATTTAGTTTCACAACCTGCCTCTGTCTGAACTTTTAAGTGTGTCCATTTCCAAATGAAAACAATAGTTTATCAAATTAAATATTAATCCAAAAAGATGACTGGAATCCCTGTTCTTGATAAAGGTGTTCCTGCAGTCAGTATAAAAATACAAGATATGTGATCACATTATATTAGTCAAAAATAGGATCTAGAAAGCTTCTTTTTTTAAGATAATGCACTTGATTTGTTTTCTGTGAACTTCCTCTTTGTATTATATCCAATGAACACTCTGGAACACACAATAGATATTCTATAAATATTTTACAGCCTTATTACCATTTTTATGTTGAAATTAAATTGAAATACATAACTGTTTTCAAGCTACACTCCTTCAAATATAACATCACCCCCTATCTCAGTCAGGCGGTTTGTTCAGGTATTGTGTGACAGTTTTTCCTTCTTTCTTTTTTTGGTTGGGATGAATTAAAAACAGACCTTTTTTTAGTGGATTCAGACCTTTTACTGAACAACAACTATGAACAATCAATTTCAATAGCAATTTATCCAAGTTTTTTTGATGTGTGTTTGGCATGTGCATGCGTACATGTGTGTGAGAAATAATTGAAATCTTTTCGTTAGTTTTAGAGGGGTGCTGCTACCACTGCAAATTCCTATTCGATCTGGGTCCAAGTCCAGATTGGGTTATGACCAAAATCTACATAATAACACAATAATGTAATAATAACTACACAGCAATAACAGATGTAATTATAAATTAATATTTTGTTTCAATATTTTGTTTCAGCCGTGTTAAAATTTTATCAGAATGATTTTATGTTCACTATAAAAAGCCATTGTCTGTAATAAGCTAAGTAGTTTCACAAAGTTTAAAACACTGTGCAAATCTTTGTTTAGCATAATGTACACAGCCTTTAATGTATTTATGAAGCAAGGGCATGTCCAGTTGGGTGGCTGTGTGGCACTGGCCATCTCTGGAATTTTATTGGCCATCTCAAGTGCCACACTTATTCTTCTCCCCGAAGATCATTATCATTGGCTAATGTATATGTTGGTGATAGTGTGGTCCGCCCTTACTGAGTCTGTGACCCCCTTGCCACCCCAAGAAAGAAACCCTGGCAATCCACCACCTGTTATGAAGTTGTCTGTCAATAATTGTAATCTTACTTATTTATTGACTTACTGGTTATATAGGTAACAGATTAATCTGGTGATTACAGGCATTTAGCAGACACTCTTATCCAGAGCGACTTACAAAACGTTTTTACATAGCATTTTACAGCTGGATATATACTGAAGCAATGCAGGTTAAGTACCTTGCTCAATGGTACAACGGCAGTGTCTTTACCTGGGAATCGAACCTGCGACCTTTCCGTTACAAGCCCAGTTCCTTACCCACTGTGCTACACTCCGTCCTACATTGCGCAAATCTGATCTTGGTTACACGGTACGGCATGGCATGGGTTAATAGGCATGCCAAGTGCATATTTGCAAATAATTTAAAGCATTGTAACTTAACATGTAAATGCATAAAGGTTGACCATATTATAGTTTTATAGGCTAAATAAAGCATTAATGCTGTCTCACTTTACCTGAACAGTGCTGTCCCATTTTATCTTAAATGCTCAGGTAATATTTCACAGACACAAAATAGTATTTTACAGATATTGTTAATGTGTTTTAACCTATGATTAAATCACTTCATTATGATCTTGTAGTGCAGGTTGTAACTTTATTTAAAGCAACATTTGTGAATTTACCACATTCTTACACTGATCATTCTTACACTGATTCCTGTAAGGATAGGCTAGACCACGATCCGTCTGATTATATCAGACCAATCAAATCCATTGTTTCATGATAAAAAAAGGTGTTGTAGCCAGAGGTGGGTAACCCGGCTTCAAAGAGTAAAAAGACTGACCATGTATTTGCTCCACCACCATGCATTAAACCAGCTGATTACAATAATTAGGTCTCCTATCATGCTGAAGAGTTATGCTAATTAGAGTCAGCTGATTTAGTGCATGGTGGTGGAGCAAATACATGGGCAGTCTTTTTACTCTTTGAAGCCGGGTTACCCACCTCTGGTTGTAGCAACAATTCTAAAACTTTTTCAGTGATTGGCGGTTGATTTTTCACACAGCTCATCAGTCCAAAGCTTAGTTGTCCTGATGTCCCAAATTACCTGAATCCACCCTACGTTACCTACTTTTTCTGCAGAAAGCCGTCAGTGGTAAGATAGATTTATATAGCCACATTTTCCATGTCCGCCGTGGAAATGTTACTATAATGTGATCGCTGTCTTGTACGTTAGCAGGTTTTTAATGTCTGTCACTGGAGGGCGTCCTAAGTAAAAAAAAAAAGAAAAAATCAGGTTAATAAAAATAGTTGCAATTTTAAAGTCGTATAGCTGATGGTTCTCTGTGCGAGAGTACAGTGTATTGTAGGATGCTGGATGTTATGGGTTTTTAAGTTTGCGGGTCTTGTTTTTCCTCTCGACTTTGTTGTGTAGCTACATCTCAGCCGTCCGATTTTAATTCAGTTATTTCATCCCTAATTATGGCTAATAAGTTGTGCCTGTCATAAGCGAACGCACGCTTTACATTCTAGTCTGGAAAAAAAGATATGGAAAAGTGCCTAAAAATGTACAAACGTTTGTCACTGGGGTGGTACCATGTAGGTACATAAAATTGTACCCTTAGCCAGCGGTATATAATTAATCTGTACTTTTTTGCTGGTACTTATAAGCCCCCAAACATCATTTTGCTTTAGTTGAGGGCAGGCTGCATTTGGGAAATGTGTTCCTTAAAGAACAAAAATATACCTCCAGTGTATCTTTATTTCTGAGAAAGCGGTGTTGCATTGTTGGTTTGGGTTTATGTGAAGCCTGTTCTCTCCTTGTTGTGCGCTGGTCCTGTAATATTGATTTTAAAAAGAAAAACCTACATACATAATTGTGTTTTCTATACCACCATAAGTTAGTAGAGTTGCAATAGTTAAGATGATGACTACTTGCAGTGTTGCCAGATTGGGCGGAGATAGGAAACCTGATATGTTTATGAGCAATAGGGAAAAAGCTTTGGGCGGTTTGTCATATACTTTGGGCTGTTGATTTATTTACTGCCATATCGTCACACTAATCATTTATATCTGTTGGTGCAGTGCACGCTTCATGCTGTTTCATGCGCTCACGCACATCCGGACGAATCTCATTCCAAATGAAACAACGTGAATAGCACGTCCCGCCGTCGGCAATCTCAATCGCAGCTCTCATGTAATATATACGTGATGCTTTTTTGTATTTTACAAAAAAATTGGCTGGTTCATCGTTTTCAGATCTGGCAACACTGCCACTTTGCTCCAAGCACTGTCATGTAAAAAGTTTTTTTCACTAGGCCTGCCAAAAAAATTGTTTCATCCTCACTGTATCTTACACAGCATGAGGAAATAATAGGCTACCTAAATTTATCATTTGCCTGCGTGAAAATGAGTTTGATCAGAGCGCTAAAACATTTGCTTATTCCATTCCGCTTCTGTTGCAAGTTTCATCATAAAATATGAACGATAGATTGTGCTATTATTGTGAGCTGGTACATTATGAAAAATCAAGTCCGGAAGTTTCTTGCTGTATTACCAACATTTCGGGAAAAGATGTGGAGGAACCTGAGTGTGCGACTTTCTGATTTTCATTGATTATGCGCCCTTAGTTTGCACCTCTACTTCACTGCGGTCACGCCATCTGCAAAAATATCGGTCAAGATATCCGCACTAAAATTTTTAGTGCGCAGTCTACATTACTGTTTGCAGTAACCCGGTAGTGACGCAAATGCACTGCAGATAAAGTTACTAATTGCGCATTCAATTCAAAGCCACGTTTAAATTATACTTGGATAACCTTGGAAAAAAGCCAAAACAACAAGCTATCAAAACGAAAAACATCTGAAAAATGTTGCCTAAATTCCAACTTTCTGCCCTGAGCATCCAACTTTCATTTGAATGAAAAATGTATGGAAATTGAGACAAAGTATGTTTTTTTCTTTTTACTTCATTAAAAAAAAATTACTTTTGTTTTTTCTTTTTTTCTTTTTTTTTTTTTTTTTTACTTCTGATGATGTTTCCTTTCTCTACTTCATAGGCTACTGTTTTGAAATATATGCTGTACTTGTTGAAAATGTAATTTGTTAAAATTCAATAAAGTTGGAAGAAAAAACTTCAATACTCTAATAAATGAATAAACCAATAAATAAATACATTGAAACGCAATACTCCAAAATGGCTATTAAGGCAAATACCTCGCCAGGTATTCATGCAATGGATTCCATGTGTTTTTACTGGAGGGATTTGGAATTATGGGATGATAAAATCTACAAGATGTAGCAGGGCCTGTTCTGTTTTTCTCAGTTGATCCCCCAGAGACAAGCAATCCCAGATTTCTTCTAGCATAGCTTTCCCCTTGCTAATCCATCCTCAGATCATCCAGGATATGCACTGAACAGGATCATGCAGCAATGAGTACACTAGTTTATTTCATTGAAGTCAGTGTTAGTGTGTGCACTGCTTATTTTCCTTTGCATGGATGTTCAGTCTCACTTCATATGCCAAAAAGAAAATCTGGGACCCGGCCAGCGTAAAATTGCATCTCTTCAGGATGGACGTTGCTTTTACCAGACAGTGTGTGCAAACCTACAAAGTAAAGTACTCCTACCACACACACACACAAACACACACACTAAATTAATATTCTTCCTACAGAAACAGATGTGACAATGAATATGAAAGATGTATGACTGGAAAAAAGAAATAGATAAGTAATTAACCCTTGGTAGAAAAAGCATATTCGAATCAAAGCTTTTATCTGATGATATTTTTTTGGATAGACTTGTTTCTCAACAACATTCCCATACATAATTGCAGAGATTGTGCTTGTTCAATGTTACCTTCCCTGCCGATGCACCATATAGATTCAGTACAGTTCTCATGCATGGACATACTTAAGCACTGAGATGAATTCAAAGCTCCAATCTCCACCCTTGTTAATCCTGACACCTTACAAATAGTGGATGATTTATCATCAATATTTCTTCAATCAAGCATTCCTAAAATGTATTCCTAATTTGACCAGACCTATTGCTTATTATAGACCGATATGAAGAGTTGAGGGGATGGTAATGATCAGCACTGTCACTCTGCAGCCTGTCATTATGAGGCCAGATGGCATCGCAACATTCAGTCCCCTCCCCCACTACAATCCAGCTCTTGCATGGTCCTTTAGAAAGGCCTGTAAAACCTACTATTTCCCCCCCAACAGCCACAGACCCCATACTGAGCCAAGTTTAGGGTCAGGCTTGCTATTGACCTTAATGGATGTCTGTTTTGTCTCTTTGAACCTCTTCATTGTCTTGATTGACTTGTTCAGTAGAGGCCAATGGTACTTGTGGAATTGTGGGTGTTTATATATATATATATATACACACACACACATATATATATACATTTCAATAAATTTAAATACTCCTCTGCCTCCCTCCCATTCCTCTACATCCCACTTCACAAAATGAGCAGTGATTTAAAGCTAAAGGAGACTATTTGGAGGAAAGTCGTTGTAGCAAGCTGAGTGCCACCGCTCGGTTAATAGACGAGAGTTGTTTCAGGACGAGAATGCGTCTTTTTATTTAACGGCCGCCGCGCGGCTTTCGGTTTCGTACAAAACACAATGGTTGCTGCTGACTCTCGGTCAGCACTTCCTCCGTCTCCAGTCAGTCTCCCTTCTGCCTCCGTAGACCGCCTTTTAAGCGCCCAGGCTCACTGTCGAGGTAATCAGCACATTGTCAATCAATCAAACAATTAAACATCGGTGCTGATTAGTAATCCCCAACAGCTGTGGCGCAGAGTTCCGAAAGCCGCCCCGTCCACTCTCTCTCTGCAGCCAACGCAAAACCACGCCCACCCTACCACAGACGTGTCTAAGATTATTATTTAAGTAAAATTCATCTATCTGTGTTATTGTGGGTAGACACTGAATAAAGATGTTTGTGCGTAGGCTTACTATTCAATAAATAGGCTTATAAACTGAAAGGCCTATAAACGTCTTCTCTACCTAAAGTTTTTTTTAAACCACAGGTGGACTAATACAAATATACAGGTGGACTAATACAATTTTTTTTTTGTCACACACACACACACACACACACACACATATATATATGTTTACCACTGTCATTAACAATTTCCAACTTTGTGGAACTGAATAACTGACTTTTCATTGGCGTTTTAAGTTTTGACAGAAAAATATGAATATGCACCAGTAACATGGTCCTCAATACATTTAACAAATAAAAATAAACCTGGGAAAGGGGTTCTTGATATGTTCCTTAAATGAAAGCAAAGCATTAACCAAATAATGCACTGAACACAAGAACTAAAAAGATTACATGTAAGCAGTCTTCTGTGATTAAAATGGTCTGGATTATTTGCGTGTGAATTACATGTGAGCTAATATCTCATGATGAGTTACATGCAGTGGTTATGCTATATGGTAGTAACACTATGCTCTTGATTGGCTTGCATTGCTCTGATGACCTGTTTGCAGTTTAATGACTCTGATAATATACACTAGAGCAGTGGTGTCAAACTCGTTGCCATGGAAGGCCGTGTGTATGCAGGTTTTCATTTCAACCAATTAATGCTGCCTTAATTGAGTCCAATTACTCATTCAGCCATATGCGTTTAACTGCATTGAAGCACAGAATATAAGAAAATGTTTATTTAGACAATGCGGGTCACCAGAGACGTCGGGTCACCATTGTGCACATACCTGCATCCCTAATTCAGCAAATAATTTAACTAATTATATAATCAAGATCTGAGGCTGGAATGAAAACCTGCATACACACGGCCCTCCATGGCAACGAGTTTGACACCACTGCACTAGAGGGTGCTTTTGTTTTTGCGTGTTTTAGGTTAGGAATTTGAGTTTTATGATCTGTTTTAAGAATATAGTGTGTTAACACATGGATGAATTATGTGTTGCCATAAATTACAATTAATTTATAATGAATGACATTTTTAAGGCAGCAATTAAATGTACCATTTCAATTATTTATCTAAAAAATGATGGCCACGCTTTATTCAGTCTATTGCAACATTATTTTCGATGAAATATCCTCTGGTTGCCAAAATTTTTACATAAAATCTTCTCATGGAATAAAAAAAGCAAACCAATGAGAGGGGCCTGATACAAGATGGCTGCTTGACCAAAGAGCTCTTAATTCGTCTACCGCCATTCAGTGGCACTTAGCCGTAGTTTTGATATAAGTACTGATTAGAAACTTTAGTAAAGTGATCATAGGGAAAAAAGACAGAATGTCAAGAGGAGGTTTCCAACCAGGCAAACAAGCCTCTGAGGACCACACACAAGACAGGTCTGACAATAACAGAGAATAGGCCTACATTGCGAGCGACCCAACAGGATCTTCCCTGAGCCAAAAAAACTTCGTGTTCATTTTGGAGACTGTGAATGGAAACCCCTTCTGGGTTTACTGGAACAGTCATTAGTTCACAAAAATTAATGTGAGGATATTCAACAAAAGCTACTCACCTGCTTTAACCTCACCCTAGAACATCAATTTGGGTCGAAACAAGTGTGCCTCTAACTCTGACCACAACCACAGCCAGGGAGTCCTTCAAGTTTCGATTCCCTTTCTTCAGTCCAGAGATACAGTTGAGGCCAAAAGTTTACATACACCTAGGCTAAAGACATTCAAACTCAATTTTTCACAACTCCACACATTTCATGTTACCATACATTTCCTGTGTTAAGTCAATTAGGGTATCTACTTTATTTCCATAAGAGGTCATTTCAAAATAATAGCTAAGAGACATTTATTTCAGCTTTTAAGTACTATATCAGATTTTCAGTGGGTCAAAAGTTTACATACACCAAGTTGCAGAATATGATGATACTTCTGTGGATGATATACAGCCATATTGTGGATGAGCATACACAGGTTTGCAGTTTTATGGTACAATGGCCTGTAGGCCTTTTTTTTTTTTTTTTTTTTGCAAAATACTAATTTGCATAAGCGCCATTAAGCCAAATCGTATGAAATTCCACAGGAACCCTCAAACAGCTTCCCTCTAACAGTCCTAAAAAGTGCATCTTCTCCTTAAAGATAACCAAATATGAATATGTAAAAATTGTGGAAAAGATATCTGACCACACCTCCTTTAAATCCAGCCACTGTTCAAATTTTGGAAATACAAACTGAAAAGGGACTCATGTAGATCATGTGTATCTTATTTTGTGAACCATACCACCAAGGTGGCCTTACAGAACCTCAAAATAGCTATATTCAAATCATTGCAGATACGCCCTAACATCCAATAAACAACAAATTTGGTATGGGTGATATCTGGATAAGGTTTGTAATACATGCAATCCAAGTATAAGTTACAATAAATTTTGGCTGAACAACAACAGCTTTTCTGATAGAACTTAGTTCAAATACACAGACTGCATTCTATCTCTGTCAGAAGAAAGGACTGAACCTTTCACAATGCTTGTCTCCATCTCCCATTGAAGCATGCAGTGCACCCCAGCAACACAACTGTGGTATGAAGGCAACTAACTTGTTGCACAACTTAATTAATATTTTTGCAGACATTTCAGAAAGATACAAATTGCACTAAATGCTCTTTGGTGCTTGGCCCCCAACATCGCTGCTTGCAGCTGTAATTGTAATAGTTCTTCAGGGGTGCTGGCCTTGCCTTGTTTTTTTTTTGTTTTTTTTAAATAATTTTTAATAATATTGTAAAATGTATAATATAGTAAAAAACAAAAAAAATTGTATGTAATTCTGCTATATTAAGGCAGGACATATCAAACAATGTTCAGTAGAATGTTTAATTTAGTAAATCATGCATAAATATACACATTTCAGTATGAGTGTTTTATAGTAAATTATTTTACTATATTATTTTTATTATTATTAGATGTTCAGATATGATTTTTCTCTCTAATACATATTTGACAATATACCAATTATTGCTCCTACAGTATGATGTGTTAAGCATAAATCTTTAGTTCGGGCTCAAGAAAGAATAAAATATTCTGGGAATATTTACACATATTTCATATATTGTTTAAACAATCCAAAGCCTCTTAAAACCACACATGTTATGTTTGAGGCCTACAGATATGTCTCGTGGGCAGCCAACCTATGACCATCAGCTGACTGGCTGAGCAGAGCAGAGACACACATCACAGAGTGAACCTACAAATTTGCTGGAAGGAGATGACTTCCAACAACAGCTACTGGGAGAGGGATTACTGGCCATTACTAATTCTGGAATGTAGCTCTGAGGCAGCAGTCTGGCCAACACACTGGAGAAGAAAGGGTTGTAATAATAATAATAATAATAATAATAATGATAATAATAATAAGCTTGTGTCACTTGTGAATTAAGAAAGAAAAGAAGTATGGCACAATATAATAACTGATCTTTGTGTATATAACTGAAATAATGTTATAAAATTGACGTGTTCATTACTGTGCCCCCAGGAAATATTACTGTACAAGCTGCTTTAGAGTTACTCTAAGTTTAATTTCTTACTTTAGACCACAAATCCCTAAATGCCCTGATACCCCCAATTTTTAAGCCAGGAGCATCCTGTGTTAAATCCCAATTGCTTCACACCTTTTGATTGTCATACTTTTAGGCTAGTTTGAATAAGAACTGGTCTCACATGTTATGTCACACCCATGCTGGAATGCTAGTAAGCCAAAATGTGTCACCATGACTTTTTAAAATATTTCTTCAGAGGATATGCAATGCTAAAAAAACATTTATAATTTCATGAAATATGAAAAGTGCCTTGGTAATTCTTTTTAAAATTAACTGAGTTTTCCCAGTGCACCTTCACCACCAATTTGTATTGTGGCACCCAATCCAGCCAGTGTTTATTTCACACATCTTGCTCTTGGTTTACTGTGTCAAGATGGGAATAAATTACAAGTAGCTACTGGAAGCTGGCTGCCAATGTCCCTGGGTTTCAAAAGTGAAAGGGACAATCGAGAGAGGTGCCCCACAAAGTGATACGGTCAGACTGCCAGGCAGAGCTATTGAAAGCTAGGCTGATTGCACAACAGTTATTGGTCGTCCAGTGCCAGTGCATGAATGGCAAGTAGAAAAGCCCTCCGCAGCCCCATGGCAACAATAGCACTCTGTCCTCACAATCAAGCTGATTAATGCCAAGGAAGCTTTCCCACGCTCCTAAAAACAGATAGACAACACTAAGCAGTGCAGTTAGAACATCCCAACAAACAGGCAAACAGGGAGACTCTTAGTGTAACATAGCTTCCTTTGCCTGCCTGATTCCAGATGCTATTGACATTGGTGGATCTCAACTTGCTACTGATGTCAACACATCATATAGAAAACACAACTTATATCTGGTTAGAGGTTTTTGGAGTAAGAATACCAAAACCTGTTTTACTTAAAAACCCTATCTTTCAAATATATAACATGGAGAGAGATGCCATATCTGATCAGTAATGCCAAGAGGAGGGCTGAAATAGTAATTGCAGAATGCCAGTAACATTAATTAACTTCACTCCACCAAACCCACACTGTTCAGCAGCAATCAATAAACAATTCAGTTATTCAATAGTTAGATTTTGCAAGTTCTGTGATACACAACAGATAATTTACGATACATTGAGATGTAAGACAGTTTCTTGCTTTTAAGAACTAGGGGTTTTCAACCAAAATAATGTACATGGTTGTTTTCTGGAAGAGAGCAAGATTGCAGCCTATCGGATAGGACCACTGTATGCCCTTCCCATGTGACTGTCATGCCATGTGATAGGCTGGGAGGGAGGGGATGCAGCTTGGCTAGGAGGTAAGGAGTGGAGTAAAACCCAATAATGTGGAATGGGGAAATTAGCCCTCAATCTGAATTCATAGCAGCAACACAGTGTCAATTCCTGCAAAGCCACACACAATGAAGGTAAGCAAGAAATAGCTATTCTTTCTCCAGTACAATCTTGAATGGGTCCTCATCATTTTACCAGCAAGGATAAAGGATTAGGAAAATGAAGAACTGTAAGGTAGAATTTTTTTGAAGAATGTATAAATGTTTTATCAACCGTTCAAAAAATGTTATCTTCTGTAGTTTTATTTAAGTGCTTGTGCTTTCAATAAACATTGAATATGAAATTCATAATGGAGAAACGGTGCAGAAGTTGTACTTCTTTTTGAACCTACTCGTCTCCAGCCACTCCTTGTGTGGTAGTCCGCTCAATCTACTCGTTTTATTTTTAAAATAAAAAAATACACCTTGGGACATATCTTTGTGAACTGAAGATGGGGGTGCATTTGGCATAGGGTTTACAAGTTTCGTTGAAAATCTATGTTTAAACTGGAAAAAAGTAGCAGATAAACTCACAACTGTAACAGCAACAGTGCCCAGGACATAGGTTTTGTGATTGGGACCTGGGGTGGACACTTCATTTTCAGAAGTTCTGAAGAGAGTATCATCTCAAACCAGAAGTTGTATTTGTCTTTTCTTCCCATCTATACCAGTTCAATTCCCACCCAAATGATAAGTTTGTACCAGTTGTACAAAAAAAAAGGAAAAAAATTGGGATAGCTGGGTATTTTTTTATTATTAGCTAAATGATTAAACATATTAAAATATTCTTGATTTTTTTTTTAATGAACATATATCAGCTAGATAGGCTGGTGTATGTCAAAATTTCTTAGGTAGCATATAATTTTTCATGAAAAGTCATTTGCATTGCTGTAGCACATACTGTAATGTACATCTGGCTTTGTACAGTCTGAGAATATTTACAGATGTATTTACAATTGTATGTGCAAAAAGACTGTGCAAATAGGTAGGTAGTAAACCAACTAGCTAGTTAAATGGAATGGGTGCTTGAGTTAGCCATCCATCTTGGTGCTATACTTTCTTCTATGTCTAGTATAAACTAAATAGTAAATAACAACATAAGTCAGAATAAACAGAAATACATTGAGCTCCATAAAGTTTGGGACAAATGGCTTCGCAGGGGTTTTATACAGGTATGGGTACCTAAACTTGAAGGATCATGGTAAACCAGTAAATGCAGATGTAAATGACATGAACCGACAAGGCCGCGCTACAAGAAAGCTTTTAAGTTGTCTTACAAACATCTGGTAGCTGGCAGGCTCCATGATTTTATGGGAAAAAAACAAGTGACTCATTGTGACAAGGACATTTCTGATGTGGTTTCAAAGTCATAAATAAGCAGTCAATATTTTATAGAAGCATAGCCTTCAGTTGGCTAATTAAGAGCTAGCTGGTAAGCTAGCTAGCAGTTGAGCTGTCAAACTGGCTAGCTATAACTAGCCAGCTAGCTAGACAGTATAGCAGTTGTATTGTAGCTATCTAACTAACTTTTCTGCACAATACAAACATTTTGTGGCAACGCTAGAGCACTAGGAAAGGCAGACGTGATGTAATTCACAAATCGGTGAAACGTGATTTTTTCTGTTGCTCGACAACGAGAATGGAGGTTGCCAAAGTTGCCAGAAGTCGCCAAATTTGTCGCTAGTTGCTAGATAAGATTTTTAGTCACTAGGGAAGGTCAAAAAGTCGCTAAATCTAGCGACAAAGTCGCTAAATTGGCAACACTGGTTTTACACCAGTCATACATAGCAACTATTTTAATGTCTTGACTTCCATGATCTGTCTGTCTCAAGCTAATGTAGGCCTATTTGTTTTCATCTGATTTTATTTAAAACAAGCGCGAATCCGCAATAGCTGCGCCCCCCCCCCCCCCCTTGGTCAATCGGCCTGAAAGTTACTCAGCTCTACCTTCGGTCATGACCAACTTCCATGCCAAATTTCAGCCTCTTGGGGTGAAAACTGTGACCGCTATGGGATGGGACACTTTTGTGGACCAACCGACCAACCAACCGGCCAATCGACAGACAGAGCTATATAGCTGCGGTCGCAGGTAATAAAAATTTGTCAGGGCTTGGTGCAAATAACATATATTGTTCTGATTGGTCAGGGCTTGGGAATGTGAGGGCATGCTGTCGTCTTTTTGGAAGATCCACCATGATTATTTTACAATACAGCAACTAAAACCCAATGTAGTGGTGTAATTGCGAGTGGGAAGGCTAATGGCATTACCTCTGCTAGCTTGCAAGCAATAGGTTCTTAATCAAAGGTGTTCTTAAATAGGTAGCGAGTCAGCATTCTAAATGACTAATGTCACCAGCTGAATAATAAATAAAAAGTTAAGCAAACGTTTGGATAATGGAGCAAAATAAGAGCATTTTCAATAGCTTAACGTTAATTCCTGGATACAGCTAAGTAGACTGTTCAACAACCCTGCTAGCCAGGAACTGTTAGTGTGTCTTGTTGAACGCTAGCAAGCAATAGGTTCTTCAGAGTTGTTAACTAGCCAATGTTATCTGGTTAACGTGCTAATATAAGTAGCTAATTTCGTGATAACCAGCTGAATTTAGCAATATGTCCTTTTTGTTTAGTCGCACTAGCTAGCAAGTAAACAAGTAAGTTTTCATTTTCAATAAATGTCATTGTATTTCATTGATATCTCCTTAAAAAAACTTACATGAACAACCACATAGTTACACATTGTCTCCAATAAGGGGTCAATATGTCCAAGTGACACCAGTTCCAGACCGGAAGTGAAATGATGCAGGCTTTACACCTCCAACAGTCTTTGCAAATGTTAGGGCCATTTTTTGATCCCAGTCTGTCACTGTCTGTGGTACAATTCAAACAGTCATTGCATGCAAAGGATATGCGATGAAGTACTAAAAATGACTATTTTCATTTACATAACATTAATATATCCCAAACATTATGGTGCCCTGACATGGGCAGCTATGTTTGAAAAGTGCTGTCATTTCTACATGGTGAAACCAAAGTGTATAAAAATACCCTTAAATAAAAGCAGAGAATGTGCACTTTGTGAATGATTTGATTATTAATCTAAAATTGTGGAGCGCAGAGCCTAATCAAGAAAAAAAATGGTCCCACACATTATGGAGTTTGTTGTTTGTAGCTAGGTATCTATTTATCTACCTCTCTGTTGGTGTGGGTAAAATGATAGTATATTTATAGAATGGCAGATCGGTGCGGGCTGGTACGAGATATGTTAACACAAACTTCAACAAAATTTCTGTAACCTAGCTGAAACACTCTTTGAGACATAAAGGCTCAGCTACAATGTGGCAGTCAAAATGATGTCACATCCTTTCTGTTTGATTCTAGTAATCCACAGATGTGTTGCTTTTAATATTGGCTTCCCCTTGTTGTTTAACATTTTAGCCTTCAAATCCATGAATAAGCCCATGGATAGTTTCTTTTAACTAATTGGGTGATGTTAGGCCTCTTAATTCTGTTCAGCCATTGACAGTGTTTCTGCTCTGACATGACATGAATGCTTTTTAAAAATTATTTTATATTTCTTTACTATGGTGTGTGGTTAGCTTTGTAGATGGCCTGCTACCGCCAAATTGTAGAGGAAGAGATGGAGCATTGCTGAATTAATTTAAAGGAGCCAGACATGCTTCAGTAACGTGGAAACAGGAGTACAACAAACTTGCATACAGTATTAATATCATAATCATAGAACTAACAGACATTAATATCCTAATCATAGAACTAAACAGATACCATATCTGCTCAGATAATATTAATTCCTGCTTAGAATTCATATTGCATGTGCTTTGTGTGGAAAGGCTTGAGGGCCCCACAGAGTTATAGCAGCTGAAAATCACAAGGAAGATATCTTTCAGCTGCGTAACAGGCTCATTAATGAAAAACACCCGAGGCAATGGCTGACTGTGGCTGACCCATGGCCCAATTATCCGTCTGCAAAAAAAGAAAAAATCCATTAAAAACAAAATGCTTGATTTTAAAAATTTTTTTATCAGGCATCAATATACAAAGTTGCCTGGAGCACATATTCCCTTTGGTCAAGTCAAGCTGAAACTGAACTTTGAGCATTAGGCATATAATTCTTTCAGCTGCAGACAATTAGGTCAACTTGAACTTGATACATTTTCTTGATATTTTCTTAATTTTCCTTCTCCAGTCCCAGGGCAAAAACAGAGGTTAAAGGATCAACTCTAGAATGGATGCCACCAGGAACCAGACAGCGTTGCAATACAGTGGAAGCAATGACCTTTGGGACAATGGCAACCTCTACAATGTCACACCTCACAACCCCACTGGCAACATGAGCCTTGTCTTTGATCCGGTCACAGACAAGATTGTCAGTGGCCTCACTATCATCATCCTCTGCACAACCATGGTTTCCCTGGGCTGCACCATGGAAGTTGCAAAGATCAAGGCCTATGTCGTTAAGCCCAAAGGGGTGGCCATAGCTCTGGTAGCTCAGTTTGGCATCATGCCCCTCACTGCCTTCACTTTAACCAAAATCTTCCAGGTGGGCCCTATGGAAGCAGTAACCATACTCATCTGTGGATGTTGTCCAGGAGGTAACCTGTCCAATCTTGTCGCTCTGGCTCTTGAGGGTGATATGAACCTTAGGTAAGCATGCTGACATATTAATCCCTTACATTCTTCCAGAAAACAGCAGCTCCTCCCCTCACTCTCCAACATATTTGATATTAGTACTTTTTAATTTTTTATTCTTTTTTAGTACTTTTTATTTGAGAAATAGCTTGTTTGTTTGAAACTACTTAAACACTTCTGTGAAAGCCTTCATCGGACTTCAATATAACAGCCCAAAAACAACACTAGTGCACATTTTGAGATAATCTTCCCACATAGTGTTCATAGTATTATATTAAATAGTATCATAGCATTTTATTAAACAAATACAAATACAATTGCCAGCCCTAATATGTATTCTTAAAATGCATTTTTGGAATGGAAATTTTATTTGTGGTTCTGTCAGTTATCGATTCAATAAAAGGGTATGCACAATTTTAAAGTCTGTGACCTGGTAACTTTACTTCAAACATAAATTTAGGATATTGCTTCTCTTTGCTGTAATAGGTATCCATATGAAAATATCTGCCTTTGATTCCATGACTAAGAACACAAACAAATCCACCCATCCATCCATTATTAAGTTATTTAATCCTTATACAAAGCCAATAATGTCTTGCTCCACACAAACTTTGTTTCCCTTGCGATTTGGTGGCGATTAGGCCCTTGGTAGTGCTACGATAGGCAGTTGAAATTGCAGGTACTATGAATTCATTACTCCTGCACTGTTTGACCTGGAGACTTGAAAACAATGGAGGTCGATGTCCCTTCTCACAAAGAACTAATTTGCCTGAAAGAACCATAAGATCAACATATTAGATTTTCTGCCATTTAGAATTTTGAAATTGACCAATTAGGACAAACTTTGGTAATTTACCTCACCCCACATACCCTTATACATGCATTGCTTTTCTAGTGGTTATGTCAAAATATGGCTGAATGATGAAGGCTTAGGCCAATCCAACCACATAGTGGCAGCATGATAAAGATGAAAATGTGAAGAAACATTCAGAAATTCATTGCTGTATCAGACAGGTCCCTAAGTTGATGATTCCAAAACCATAGGCATTAAGAAAGAAAACCACAAAAACCTGCAGACACTGTGGCTGCTTGGGAATATAGTTAGACAATTCTGGCCTAAAGATTTTAAAACAGCCTTGTTGCACGGTATTAAAAATCACTTAAATCCTGGATTCAATGCAGATGACTGTAGAAGTCTAACAAACCAACTCAATGTAATTGTGCTTGAAATTGAAAAATATGATGCCCTTGTGTGCTTACAGCTATAATATTCATAGGTGCTAACCTCTGTTTTTCTTTCTCTTTCTTAGCATTGTGATGACCACATTCTCAACTATAATGGCATTGGGAATTATGCCACTTCTCCTTTTTTTGTACTGCAAGGGCATACCCAACATGCTGTATAATGTGCCTTATTTTGGCATTGTAATTGCCCTGATCATGTCCATATTGCCCTGTCTCATTGGTATCGCCATCAATCACTGGGTACCACGCTACTCCCCAGTTGTTAAGAAGGTACAGAATCAGTTCCACGTGCACCTATTCTTTCCCCTTTAAGTGAGGAGCTTGTGGTTAAGTTAGGTAATGTGCCACTTAAGAGTTTCTTTGTAGGCTCTGGATAAAAGGGTGCCAAATGAATGTAGTGTAGGATTAGTAATTACTAGTAGCATAACACACCAATAATGACAAGTAATTACTACTAATAATTCCTAGTAATGCAGTACTATTGCAGTATATGTGTTTTAATGTGTCCCATATAATTCCCATTTAATCACTATACAGAAGTTTTTTGAAGCTTGTAAGGGTATTTAAAAAAAAGAAATTTCTTCAAGACATTCTCTGTTACATAGCCATACAGATCATGATGTTGAAGGATAGTTGCATTAGCTGGCTATCAAATGCTTAATAACAACTGTTCACGTGAATAGGCAATGCAAATTTTTCTTTTGTATTCTTTTTGTGGGTAACAAGTTATATGACTGCCATTTGTTCCAATATACTTTAGTTTAATAATTTCAGAGCTACACAGTTTATTGACAGATTGAACCAAAAAGCAATATACATTGGATTTGGTGTTACAACTAAAGTTTAGTGTAAGCAGCTTAAAGAACAGTGTAATTGTGTTTTCAAATGCATTATGATCATCAGGTGATATTTATTTTTGATTAATCTAAGGCCCTGTCCACACGTATACGGATTTTTCTGAAAACGTAGTTTTTTCCCCCTTAAAAAAGAATCCTATCCACACGACCGGCGTTTTGAAAATATCTCAGTCGAACAGGAGAACGCTGGAACGATTGCCGCATGCGCAATACACCAATTGCCATGGTAACTCATGCGCGAGTTGACGTCATGACGTCAGCGTTTTCATTAAGTTCCGTTTTTCTTGTCCACACGAAGGCAGAAACCGGAGTTTAGAAAAATCTCCACCTTGGAAGGCGTTTTCAAAAAGCTTCGTTTTCAGTGACCTAAAACGCCGTTTTCGTGTGGACGAGAGGCCAAAACGGAGAGAAAAAACTACGTTTTCAGAAAAATCCGTATAGCCTACGTGTGGACAGGGCCTCAGAATGTTGCGCTTACTTTTTCATTATTATATTTGTATTTACACATGTTCCACAGGTTGGACTCAGCCTCTTATTGATTGCAGCTGTGGTGATTGGTATCATAGCAGGCATCATAGTTGGGGATACAATTTGGGTGGTCATATCACCCAAGATGATTGCCATGGCATCCTTGATGCCACTGATCGGTTTTCTACTTGGGTATATCATGTCTTGTGTCTTTAGGGTCAAAGAGAGGTAAGTGAACAGAATATTTTAATATTTAAAAATGTTCATAAAATACTACTGTGAATGTCCACAATAAAACACATAATTGTTTAAAAGGAAATGCAGTGGTCCAACAAACATCTAATTCAAATTAAATTGCAAACAAAAAATAATGTTACAGATAAATAAACCTAATAAATGATCATGTTTACAAACGCATACTTAAGTATGTTAGTCCCACAAGGGTCCTTTTTATCCAAAAATTCTGTTCATATAAGTGCAAATAAGTGGTATGATTCTTGTATATGTGAACACGTGTCAAGCTGTCTATTCAGGCTCTATTTCTGGAGTAAAACAGGCAGATAATTAGTGCCCCATGTATTAAATAGACTGAACATGTCTTGGGATGGTTTGTTCTATCATAGTAAGTTTTTACAGTGTCACTGTAGGTGTAAAACTTAATTACATTTAGCATGAACGGTGACTAAATTCATAGTGAATATTGTCATGTTTGACAACAAAATAGCACCTATTATTATAGGCCTATTCATAATGAAAATACTATTCTTTTGACATATTTCACATGTCACTATGTTATGACTGACAATTTATACAAAATTCATATATTTGAATTGACTGAGACCAGAATGTGCTCAGATTTATTCTGGCTACCGCTGTAACGTCCAGTGAGGTACAAAACATTCAATCTCCTTTCACAGATGCAGGAGGACCATTGCAGTGGAGACCGGCTGTCAGAACATCCAACTGTGTTCCACCATCTTGAAAGTCACCTTTCCACCAGAGGGCATTGGAGCCCTGTTCCTGTTCCCAGTTGTCTACATCTTTTTTCAGGGCCTCGAGTCTCTGCTCTTAATCATTATCTTCAGGTGTTACAAGAGGTTCAAGCCAGCAGCTGAGGGTTCGTATCTTCAGACTCTGTGTTGTGCTGTATGTACTCCACACACTCCTTTGTGCTGCTGAAGAATGCTTACATGGAGTATGGGTGGTGTAGACGAAATATATCAATATTTGTCTGATTTGACCACCTTTTCAGAAGAGTTCCAAATGTATGTCCAAATACATCATCAGAAGGCAAACTTGACTTATTTATCTTCTTATTTTAAATCTCTTACAGAGAAACCTCCATATCTGGTAGTGGAAGGTAAAGTACAAGAAGTGAAGGCACCATAGATGTGGCTGAGGCCCATAAGGACTTCTGATTTGGCCCCTCTCGATATTCCACCAGGTGTGAAGACCAGAGGACTGTCGTAAAGATTTTTTTTGTTGTCTGTGACACTCAGCTTGTCCAGCTTGGTAGTTTTGTTAGGTACAAGAGCACAGTGTGTCAGTCCTATTTCCAGTGTGTAACATGCAACTTTATGTCACATGCCACTGTAGATTGCTTCACTTTATATTGCCATTAACAAGCCTGGGACATAACTCTGAGGCATTGGTCAGCATGGTGGATGGTAAGACAAAGATGGGCTTTCTTCCCAAAAGGTGCATCTGGACCTAATATTAAATGTCTACCTCAATGAGATTTGCTGAGAGAGAACTCAAGATTTACTGCTATCTTCATAACATAATCCATTAGCAAACATTCAAACCGCCATTACTCAGTATTCAAATGTTCCTGTAATCCATTTATTTTCTGAACTTGTTATAATGTGTTTTGACATGTAATGGTTTGAGATAAAATAAAACCATTGCATTTTTTACTTATGAACTACTACGTATACTGTGAGAGATAATGTATGTACTGTGAAAGCAAAAACACAGTTCTTTGGCATCTGTTAGGCAGACAAATTGTTAAAATGCGGCATTAAAGTCATGCAACAATGTGTGTAGTTCACTTAGCATTCTCCCTGGGCTTTCCCTCTGGCTAGCAGCTATTGGACTCATAATATAAAAATACTATTACATTCCATTTTTAGATTGGGCTTCCTTTGTATGTGCCTTTCAGTAATTCACAGTGGTTGCTTAACAGTCAACAATTTCTTCCACATGCATTAAAGAAACTGAAAAGATCTCTCACAATTAATATTTTTCTTAGTTACTCTTTTGATCAATGGTTGCAGGACAACATGCCTTAATTTATTACATTCACTTGTGCCATGAAGCACACACCAGTGATGGTTATCTGCTACTGTGTAGGCTCATATTCATAAACAGTAAATGGTACACATGATATGCTTGTGAGTCCATATTTAATCAGTAGGTGCTAGCTGATTGCACAAATTAATGCTGTTTTATATATTGAACCGTTATCCTACCTAAGTATTTGTAACAAGTTTTTTGGATGTAAGATTATGTATATGTTGATTAAAACAGGTGTCCAAGGACTTTCACCCGATTGTATTAGCACCCATATATTTTAGTTTATTTTGACTTAGAGCTGATTTGTTTGAGTCAAACTAGTACATTTTAGAAGTTAAATATGCAGATTATATAGCCATCACTTGTTTCAACCCCTTTATTTTAGTCATATGTTTAAGATAGCTAAATTGGTTGTAGCATTCTCTTTTATATGCTGAATGCATAAAAGGATGGTAATGGGAGTTATTTTGCTTATGGATTTTAATGTACAGATAATTAAATATTAAATGCTGGATAGTGCACCTTGTGTAGTATGCCTCTTTTATTGAGAGATTTGTGCAAAAAAAACAACAACCCTACATAATATTTTTACTTTAGAAAGCAAAAGAGAACACAAAAGTATATGAGTATGATTTATCATGTATACATTTCAACTTTGTGGCAATCTACACAATTATGGCTTTTATATATGGTGTTTATTAATTTATATATAATGTTCATTAATCCATAAAACTACAGTATATATAGTTATACGGGTTGCTATAACCAGAAGGAAATAATAGCTGGGTAGCACCAACATAACAAAAGAAAAATATTTAAAAAATGAATAGGAGGCAGGATAACTTTACATATGTGGGGGTAGATAGAGCTGCTGGGTAATGCAGTTCCGTGCTCTGAAAAACCACCATCATTGTGAAAAGTTCTGTCATGACTCTCTGAGGAGGAGTGTTTCTGGGGGTGAGAGGCTGAGAGGACCACCTGGACACAGCTGAGGAGCTACAGCTGAGTGAGAGTGACTGACAGACTTGTCGCGACAGGACCTTGAGTGACTCTCAGAAACAGATTGGGAGTACGAGTGGGAAAAACAGGAGCTATCTGAATGAGACTGCTCTTGACATGTAGAATATGTATGTTCGGTGTAACGGGAAGAGTCAACTGTGGGCACTGAATAATGTTTCCTGTCTACTGCAATAGTGCCATGAATAAAACCCCCCACATTCCAAAACAACACTGTCATTATCCGAGGCCAAGAACAACAGCCATGGGGATTTTATTCAACAGGCCTCTCTGACAATAGGTTATAGTTATCTCAAGGAAAGTATTGATTGAAACAAATGAAGACAGACAGTGAGACTGAGCAACTAACCTTCTTTTCGCTGCTTCTGAAAGTTTAATTTTCATCTCACGGATTCCTTTCACAGGTGGCTTATCAAGAGAATTTCTCAAATCACGGTGCCAGGAAAACTCAATAATCATGTGGGAGCAGAGAGAGAGATTATGAGAGCAGGGATCTGATTTTACACCCACTGGGAGTTGATTGCAATCACACCCAATCACTCAAAACCAGAATTGTAAGTAGAAGGTGATTTACTACGTTGACTGTGGATAACTCCATATTACAAGGGAAACGAGACAGCCTTCAGAACCATAAATCACTTGATAAATAGATTACTGGGATACCGGAGACATGAAATTCCAAGTCTTGCCAACTTCAGCATTGGTGAGGAGGAGAAACCTGTGCTCAAGTAATGTATTTCAGTGACAGGCTCAAATTGAGTTCCATTTTGATCTTCAATTAAATCTAATTTTGGTTCAACATTGGCTGCATGAATATCTAATCAATACAAATGTAGTGTTCATATTGGGATAGAATTTTAATGACCAGCCTACCCTTAATATACATTTTTATGTCATTCTCTTATTTAACTTTAAAATATATGTTAGGTTGGTGTACATGCATACATTAACACTGAATATCTAACATTAAACAACAACTGGTCATGATTCTTAAAAGGATTTCAGTAAGGGATATACAAGCTCTCAGAAACACCAGTGTATAGAAATGTGTGTTTGGACCGCCTGCCAGCCAGCCAAACCGGTACAATGTCGGATGTAAATATATAAATATATATATATATAATGTAAATATAGAACACAACAACACCAACATAATAGTAGCTCTTAAGACACCCTATTGTAAGTATTGATTCTCAGCTGAGAAAAGGCAGTTGATTGTTATGGTATTGGACAAAAACCACTGCTGTTTTTAAAGTGCTGCAATATTTTCCTAATTAACTTTCCCTAAGTTGATTAAGGAACATGCTGCATGTTTTGTGGGCCCAATGGCCTCTGTTCCACCGCTAATAAAATGCACTATCTGCCTTCAATGGTGGGAGTGAGCTGAAGAAGTGTTAACCAACAGCATGCCCTTTGGATGTGGGCACAGCATATCCTAAATTAAAATCTGCACCTTATCTTTTTTTTCCCTGTGCGCACCTGGAAGCAGTTCTTTTGCAGTGGGAGGGGAGATTCTCAGATTAAGACACTGGTCAATAGACCATCGACTATGCCTCTGCCATAAAGACCCCTGCATCTCATGCAGGCTGATGTTCAACCTCCCCACCTTTCCATACCTCTGCTCCGCATCCTCCACTGGCTCCCTGCTGCAGCTTGCATTAGATTGAAGACTCTAGTACTAATCGTCTCCCTCCTACATGCAGGCTATGATCAAGCCCTACACCCTGGCTCAGCCACTCTAGTCAGCCAATGCAGGTAATCTCTGAGGGAATCTAGTGGGTATTCAAGATCATGACCTCTACACTGCTGCCAGAACAGTGACTTGCCACACACTGAAGATTCTTCTCTTCAGACAGCACTTGGACTAAGCACCTACTTACCCAGCACTTACAGTAAATGAAAACTTCACTAACCCTTTTACATAGAGCTTAAACTTAGAGAAAATTGTGTGGACAGTGGTTATCTTTCTTGAGATATTTTCTTGCTAAATTCATTGATGGATATGAAGCTACTATCGTGTACTGAAATTCAAAGCACTTTTATAAGTCTGGGAAATAAAGGTGTCAAAACTTGGTTAAAACAAATAAGCAAATAGCTTTGGTTTTCTCATGCATCAATTAGACTGTTAAAATGAACTATTAATATTTTCATAGAAATTTCATTGCAGCTTGCCATTTGGATAATGTTTGGACCAAGGTCAAGTTTTCTGGACAAATTATGCTTATTATACATCTGACTTTCAACAGGATTACACTTGTAAGACAAAGTCAGGTTAAACAACAGTAAATTTAAAATGCTGCAGCCTTTTACTGAAAAAAATTGTTCTTAATCACTAATAAGTAATTAAGTAATTATTATGAAATACTGGTTCTCTGCCATGAAAGCCACAGTCAATTACCTGATAATGGAGTTGAGATGGGGGCTCATCTGCCAAGTGAACTGCGAGAATATGTTTTCCACAATGAGACAGTTCCCTGTGCAGAGTGGAGGACTCCTGTCCAAAAAGGGAGATTCTTTGAGGGGTCCCACTTAAAACACACACCTTTCTGTCTATAGGCCTGTATGGCCAGCAGGGGTCTCTGTGGAGCTGAGAAACACACTACACCACTGAGTTCATGCATTCAGCCTTGAAGGCTGAAATTTGGATCAGTAGGGGGCGTGGGTTGGGGGTTTTCAACAAAAATGGGTTGGGGGTTTTTCAAGAAAATATGGAAATGAGGCATGAGCAATCTCAAATAGACTATCCAGAGGCATGGCACAGAGAAGAGAGGAGCTTGTGTAGCCTGCTAACAGCAGGGCTTATACTAAGTGCTAGTATATCGAAATGACTGTTAGGAGGAGATGACAGATTTTGGGACTGCGTTCCCCAGATCACCACGCATAGCAATCAGGAAAGCATCTTCTTACCCCCTACCCACATCTCCCACACAAATACTCATAGGCAAGCTCAGTGATCACTCTGAAACCAAAAACAAACCACGACACTGACATTCTGTGACTGTCTGCTCGACCTGACCATTGTAAAGTAACAATTCAAGTACAGACAACAGTGCTGTACCCTCCTGTACATAGAATACCATGTATTGCCTCTCAAACTCTTCCTCATAAACAGCAACCTCTGCAAGTCTAAATCATCAATTCTTACAAAAGAGCAATATGCCTCTTACTTCCAATACAGGAAGTAAGAGGCATATTACTGCATAGACAACCTTCTCGAAAACTTAACTGCTTAAGTGAGGTTGGCCCCTTAGTACTGCACAAACACTTATACATTTCCTCTCACAGTGGGGATAGTAAATCAGTGGGAGGTGTAGTGAAACAGGAGTACCTGATGAAACTCACATGATGAAACAGAATGACACACCATGAATCCAGGTCAATGCATCAGTTTCACCAAAATGCCTCAACAAATTCTGTATGCCTCTCTCTGGTGCAAGGGTTCAACTCATGGCCTTACTTTATGTGTTAGGGTGACAAATTCCTTTCTGACATGACTCTCAAGGAGTCTTTCGTTGCAGTAAAAACATTCTTAAACCGAGTCTGATTATTCAGATAAGTTTCAATTAGGCTACGTTTACACCGCAGGTCTTGATGCCCAGTTCAAATTTTTTTCCCCTGCATCTGATTTTTTTGTCCTCCTGCTTATAATTTCTTTTAAAAGTGACCCATTGGATGTGAACAATTTGTTGAGTCGTTGATTGTCAGTCGTGAGCACGCATGTCGAATATTAAATAATCGAAAATCATTTTTTTAGTTGCTTTTTAAATTCTAAAACTATTCAAAATAAAAAAATCACTAAATGTTACCAAGGCAACTGCTCTAAATAGGAAAAGAATTGGCAGGTGGGGCTTGTCATTCACATTATCATCAGTTGAAAAGATGGCCAGCTTGCAAATGAATGCCATGACCATGACTCTGAAAAGCTCAATGAAAACACTGTTCAAAAAAATATAAGCTTCCCAAACATTGAGGCCAAGGGATCACAGCAAACAAGCATCCAAGTCCATAGTGAGATCTCATCAGTGACAGCTGTCCAGCTGAGTCCACAATAGATTTAATTACTAAAATATTAATTGAAGACATGCTCCCCATAAGCATGGAGGAGGGCAAAGGCTTTTTGGACCCATGGGCGTTTGTTGAGCCTGAATGTAGCCTACTGTTGTGATGTACTGTTGTGCGAAATACATCACAGCTTGACTTGAATGTAGTGAAACAGCTGCCTCTCTCTGTATCATTCTATCCAAGTCTGACAATGTTGTGATAACCATCTATGTACATACAGCACTACCTACTGGATCTTACATGACTATAACTTGACACTTCATTGAAGATTGATCCATGTGTTAACCTGTGCAGTCAGCAAAGGAGCATACAATCATTCTTTAAAAAAATATAGCAATGCTTATTTTTTAATTTTTTAAAAACTTATTTTAATCCCATTGCCTGCACTGATTCAAGTAGTAGCATGTTTTTTATTAGCAGTATCCTACACCTCACTTCCTTAAGTATGTGGATAACTGAACATAACACCCATATGTACCTGTTGAACATCTCATTCCAAAAACATGTCGTTCACATCCCTAGTTCCTCCTGTCATGTACGTGGTGTGTACAGTAATAGGAGAGTCCACAATGTTCAGGTTAAGACCCACATAAATTTTGGTAGGGAATTCGTTACTTCTCTTTGGGGAGATAGTTATGTTCCCCTTAAAATAGTTAATCCCACCACCAAGCCCATAACCCGTCTGTATCTGCTGCGGATTACCCATATTAGTTGAGAATAATATCTTGTCACGAGAGGGCAGCATAATCCTAGGCAATGTTCAGTTAGACAGTACTTTCATGAAATGGCCTGTGTGTCATGGGTCTGGGGTGCAGTGGCCTTGTGCTGCCACTAGAAGGCACCCGGCGTCTGGGAATTTCTTAATTTGTTTCAGGTGTTTGATTCCCTATTATTTTCACCTGGGGATGTGCCTTTATAAGCGCTGACAGAACAGCAATCAGCGCTTCTGTGTTAAACCCCTTTTTCACTAAGCCGGTAAGGTATAGGTGCTCGGTGGACTCCATACAGAATTGTGTTTGTGGGTGATACTGTGTCCTCTGTTAAAGGCGTTCAGTCTCTTAGCACAGTGAGCGCATTCTGACGCCTTAGGGTATTTATACTTTTATTTTGAGCTCGTGTGAGCTGTTGGGTACTGGGACGTTGTCCCTGGTATTGTATTTTGTTTGTCTCTTTCTGGGCTGCGTCTCAGGTTTTTTCTTTTTGCTGAGTATTTTTTCTACTCAGTTTTCTTTATTTTTAAAGACCAGTTTTGGGTTTGGTACCAGAGCTTCGCCTCTGTATCACTGGTCCCTTTCTTTTTCGCCCTGGTTTGTACGGGTAGTTTTTGGTTTCTCAAGCCAGTTTTACGGCTGGACAAGGTTGTCCTTCGGAGTTGTTTTTTACTCTGTTCTTTTTTGGTTTATGATCCTGTGTGTGCGGGAGTTGCTCTCCCAAGGATCTTTTGTGTTTTAGTTTCTCGTGTTCCCTTTCTTTTGTCCCTCGGGACTTTGGTTAACACTTCCTGTAGCGTTAGCTTTTTGTTCCCCTGTATTAGTCGCTTCTGGTTCTCTGACACCCCCCACCATTATACTGTGCTGGACTTCTAAAGGCCTTGGGTCATGACATTAAACACTGTGGTGCAACTTATGTTGACTTACATTATGAATACAAAATTATGAATAGAATTCCATATTTGATCATAAGGGAAAGATGGGCAAAAACCATTCCCATGTGAGGCACTTAAAATTGCATAGATCCACTCAGGGTACATACTTGTACATACTTTGCTACCTATTGCATTTGAAAAAATAAAACCACATAAAAGGTATTTGTGACATGTTTACAATGTACATTTAGGGTGGTTTTATGTCAATTAAAGAGCGGTCGCTTGTTAGAATCTCATGTGCCTCTCTCCTTCACCAGAAGGGCCAGTTGAAGTAATTCATTAGATGGTGTCCTAGTTTTTCATATAGTTCTGACCAATAAATACATTTCTATAAAATGCTAGGGAGCATTGCTTTCTCCAGGAGATGAGAAGGAAAATGGAAGAAGTCGGACATCAAGGTAATTATCTCCGAGATCCGAGATGAAAGGGCAAAGGTACAGAATTCCATTATTGAAATTAAATATAATATCCGCTGCAATGTAAATCAGAAAATAAGCATTTTATCTTAAACAAAGTGAGGATACAGAACCAGAGAACAGAATAAAGCTGCCTGAAGCAATCAAAATGGCATAATATACAATAATGTATACCATTGGTCAAAACTTCTTAAATTAGCTAGGCTGTGCACTCATTACTGATTGGTGTTCTTTTAATCATACAGCAACACAGACTGCAGCTAAGCTTTCGGGGGGTGAAGTCAGAGGAAGACCTACATATGCAGCTTGGCATGCAGTCTACGGTCACCCTGATTGACCACTGGGAAAGAGATGAAATGTGAAACCCTCCCATACCCTGGGCAATGAGGTAGGCAATTGCACGCCACCCTACGGGAGAACTGAATTGCGCGTGTACAATCCTGAAATGGCTACTGTAGCGGCAATGTACAATAAGCTACTGACCGCATTGCACTTCTGATGCGTTATATTTGTACCGACTGTCCCTTGCCTGGTGTCTCACATGCAGTTGAAAAAATGTTCAACATGGAAAATTGAACTTTTGGTTTAAAAAATGATGTATATGACGCTTGGAAAATGTGTCCATTGAAGCATACAGCCTTTAAAATAAAATAGCCTAAGCCTATAGTACATGCGGAGTGAACCGTATATATATATATATATATATATATATATATATATATATCGTCATATCCCCACCATTGTTCTATTTCTCCTTTTGAGCAGTAGCACAGTTCTTCAGCCACATAAAAGCCCTTGCAAACGCGCAAGGAAGGCAGCGAAAGCATAGGTATAAAATAACGCAACTGATTTAAGGTGGAACTGAAATTTCATGTTGGGAGCTGCGCGCAATTCGGTAGCCAACTTCAACGACGTGGATATTGAAGCCATTGCCGATCCACTTTCTGTGTAGGCCTACGGTCTGTAGGTATAAAGTCATTTAGAAACCCCACTATTTTTTAAGCTCTCAATAGATTGTCAACATACTCGTGTGACATCCTGGCAAAATGTAACGTTTACGGAGAACTATTTCGATTATTTGGTAAAATTCGATTTTGCCCAATAAAGTGAATGGAACTGGTTACCCTTCACCATACTGTTGCTATGAAAATTCCATGACACTAGAGTACACCTCACGATGACTTTCTGGAGAAAAATAGTATGGACCCGGAGAATTACTGCAGTTTCACGAATTAACAATTAAAATGTAATAAAGCCCCAAAACACTATGACATCACACGTGTTCAGAACTTTGACATTATGGTGCTGCTTTTGTGACATCACCAAACATTGCATACATATTTAAAGATAAAAACTCAAGGCTATGTATCAGAACTCCATAGTGCTTCACCTGAAACTTTCCACAGTGTCATTTTGAGTAGTTAAATTCAGTATAATAACGATGAATTTTTTCAGACGATTTCTGGTAAGTGAATTTCTATTTATGATTGTTAGATGATTTAAATTGAAGAATATGTTAAGAAGTGTATGGTTTATTTAGGCTATTTGGTAATAATAAATCTGAAATATTGCATCTAAAGCAGATATATTAATAACAGTATCTCAAAATGGTATTTAGTCAGGGGCAGGAATAACTAAACTAGAAAATGTAATGTAAGCTTTCATGAACATGGTTTAAAATTTGGTTGAGTCACTGGAACTGAAACTGGGATATGGACCCAACCAATCTTATTAACCAATCAAATATTAGATAACAATAAAATATTAATATGAAAGTCATAAAAGTACTATTTATGCAAATATTGATTCATCTTGGGGAATTGTGTATTTTGAACATACTGATGAAAGAAAAAACAATATTCCTGGCACAGATTATTAAAAATCCTGGACAATCAGAATTTACACTCTTTGGTCTTTGATGGTGCAAAGTGTGAATCAATGTCTTATCTCTTAAATTGCCATTGACCTTGTTTAATAATTAGACTGGGACTAAGCTTACTGGCGTGTAAAGTACACACTTTTTTTCCCCACAGTGGTGTTATGTACAAACTTTTTGGTGATGTTTGGTGCCAGTGCTTTATTTTTGCTTTCCTTCCTTAAGTCTCTAGCCTGTCTGTCAAAAAAGAAACAGCGCAGAGTACACAGGAAACATTCTGACCTGCAGGTTCGACTCGGAAAAACGGGGTCAGTCATTGACCTGAAAAAAATGGAGCCCATTATTCAGGATGACTTTAAAATTCCAGTCTACGAGGTTCAGCATGACCTGGAAGAAATTTCCACAAAGATCAAAAGGGACCTGGAGGACAAAAGGCAGCATAGCCTGGCAGGAAAAGCTGAAAAGATCCGACCTATGTTGGATGGAAAGGATGAACAGATCCAAAGGGACCTTGATAAACTAGCAACCTGCACCCGACGTGACCTTGATGAACTAGCAACCTGGATCCGGCGTGACCTTGAGGAAACAGCTGCCAAGATTAAGCGTGACCTAGATGAAATGGTGGCCTGGATTCGACATGACCTCAACGAAACAGCAGCCTGGATCCGACTTGACCTGGAAAAACTGGAGTCCCATATTCAGCATGACCTGGAAGTACCAGTTGACAAGATTCAACATGACCTGGAAGAAACTTCAATCCAGGTCCAATGGGACCTACAGGACTTGGTTGCTTCTAGCCTGGTAGAAAAGACTGAGCAGATCAAACCAAAGCTGGAAAAAAAGGATAAGCAGGTACAACTTCGAACAGCAACCTGGATTCAGACAGAAGTAGAAACAACTGTGGCTCATATTCTGTATGACCTGAATGTACCAGCTGACCAATCTGAACCTGAGTTGGATGAAATTTTAATCCAGATCGAAAGGGACCAGGAATTTAAAATGGCTGAACAGAATAAATGTAACCTGGATGAAGAGTACCAACTAGAGTTGAAAGAAAAGGCAGCGCTGATCCAAAGTGAACTGGGAATGGAGCTCACCAGACCCCACTTTGAGCTGTTGGAAAACATCAGATTCCACAATGGGATGTCCCTGGAGAACTTCGTGTTACACAAAGTGTTGGGCAAGGGCTCATTTGGAAAGGTGGGACCTGATCATCTAATGGTTCTGTGTCTCTATGTGAAATCTCAAAAAGTTACAATGAATGATACTTACAGCACTCATTAAGCATATATCTCTCCCTCCCTCTTCTCCTTTTTCATCTCTTGGCTTCTCTTCTTTTCGATGTTCTCCCTTTGTTCAGGTCATGCTGGCAGAATTGAAAGGAAGTGGAGAGTACTTTGCAATCAAAGCCCTGAAAAAGGACAACATCCTGGCTAATAGTCACATACATTTCCTCATGGCTGAAAAGAGAGTGCTGAAATTAACCGCAGATTGCCCTTTCCTCGCCCATTTGTATTTTACATTCCAAACAAAGGTAATACCACCTCCCTCTACAAGAGTTGTACTCCACCACTCAATAAAAATCACATGCATGTGCCACACCTTCCAGACTAAGTAAAATCTCCATTCCTTTTATGCACCTGTATGTCCGTTTCCCAGAGCAGAGCAGCTCTCCATCCACATATTTATACTCCACATTATGAACACAGATAACATCCTTCCTCTTCACATGCTGTCTGTTCTGTCTAGACCACAGTACCGCCCCAAGTGCAGGGAAGTCTTTTCCTATCATGAGTGACAAGTGCTATTTGTGTCCTTAGGCTAACTTATTCTTTGTGATGGAGTATATAAATGGGGGAGACCTGTTCTTCCACATACTAGAGAAGGGACAGTTTGACCTAGTCAGCACACAGTGAGTACCAAGCAGTTTTGCCCTTGCCACAATTCCAGGGGATTGTTTAGGATGAAGGGAGGGTCATTCAGTGTCATTCAGTGCTGTGGTTCATATGGTTGCAGAGTAGGGTTTGGGGTTACATACATAAGGTTGGTTTATGGATAGTGTTATTCTGATAGTGTTGTCCAGGTCTCTCTGACCAAATCACGCAGGCAGAAGCTTAAAAATGCTCTTGACTTTCTTTTCCTTGGTTGACTACTCATATCCCTTTTCTTGCTCTCGCTTAGATTTTATGCTGCAGAGATGACATGTGGACTTCAGTTCCTCCACAGAAATGGAATCATATATCGGTAAAACACTATTGTTCCTTCATCGGCAACATGTTGCTTTGGTGATGTTGTTACATTTAAATGTATCGCCAGAAAAATTTACTTCTAACTTTATAATGAGCATTTCTGTCATCGATGTTGTAAACGTGAATGTATTCCATGATTGTCAATGACCCCCAAAATTCTTACCTCCGTTTCTCTTTATTATCCTCTCCTCTCAGTGATCTGAAACTGGAAAATGTCATGTTGGATAGAGATGGGCACATCAAAATTGTGGACTTTGGGCTTTGTAAAGACAACATGTTTGGGGATGAGCGTACCAAAAGCTTCTGTGGAACAGACAATTATATTGCACCAGAGGTATGGGACCAGGTGGTGGAGAATGGGGGCTGATTTCTCAGACTACGGAGGTTTTGAATTTGTTACTGAATTCTGAGGATTTATTATGAAACCTTTGGCTGAACAAGATATTAGCTATGTCATTTCAATAACATAGCACTATATGAGTGCAGTGTGTTGGAGCATGTGTGTATTTGCAAGGGAGTATACAACAGGACATGAAGAAGTTTATTTGAGATTGTTGATCATATTTTGGGCTTCTGGGCTGATCGTTACAATAGGATCCTACTCGACAAACCATAAAAAATGTTCAGCTGAACGTGTCAGTACTGTTTACGATTATAACTGTCAGCAGTGAATGTCATTATGATGATGTCAGTGATACAGTCCCTAAATGTATTCATCTCATGCAGATATTTCAGGAACAACAGTACTTTTCCCCTGCTGACTGGTGGTCATTTGGAGTCCTTCTCTTTGAAATGTTGACTGGTGAGAGTCCCTTTCAAGGAGCTGATAGAGTTGAGGTCCACATTTCTGTCTGCATGGATATTCCTCCGTATCCCAGCTGGATCAACCAGGAGTCAAAGGACATTCTGGAAAAGGTCTGTATGTGTGTCAACCCATCTTTCCTTCAAAGTCAACGTGGGGTCTATCAACCAATGAGAGCAGTAGAGTAATCAGTAGAGGCTCGATCTACCATCCATATATGTCTTTGTCTGTACTTTTACAACTTTACTGCACCATTCTGACCATCTCTCTATCAATCAAATATTTATGTTTGAGTCTTTCAATGAGTGAGTGAGTGAGTATATAAATCTGTTAGTCACTTAGTGAAAGAGTGAATTTGACTGGGTGGACAAGTGAATTAGTTTGTATCAGCTTCACAGAGGGACCCTGAAGTGTACATTGTGTCATTGATCACCTTCCAAATCTGCACGGCTTAATGTGAATGTTCCCATGTGCTTTGCACCCACAGCTATTGGAGAAAGACCCCAACCGCAGGCTGGGCACATTCGGGAACATTAGGGAACACCCCTTCTTTGAGTCCATCGATTGGCCTAGGCTTGAAAGGAGAGAGGTGGAGCCCCCATTCAAGCCTAAACTGGTACTGTCTGCTTGGTCATTGGTTTATGTGCTGATCATATATATCAATATACATGCCTTGTACATTTAAAGTGAAGCTTATGTGAGAACAACTTTACTTGTGCTTAAAAGCAGCAGTGCTTTTAAGACTTGTACAGAAGAGACTACAAAACAGTATATTAAGTTCATAGAATGTCGACTCATATAACACACAGTACAGCAAAATTAGTCTTTGAGTCAGTCCAGGATTTTAATTAGGATTTGGATGAGAGCTCTTAAAGACACTCCTGTGTTAAACTGTGAATGTACAAGTAGTGAAAATTGAAAATGTATATCAGTGCATGTGTCCTACCGCTCTTCCATCTGATAAAACCTGAAATGGATAAAACTGTTGCAGACAGGGTGTCCTGAGCTTGTTTTCCCACTATGCATCACTTTCACTATATTTCCTGACAGATTTTTCTTTTCTGCCAATCACAGGTGAATCGCAATGATTGCAGGTATTTTGACGAGGTGTTCCTGAATCAGACACCTAAGATGTCCCAGGGTGACTGCAGCTACTTTGTCCCCATGGATCAATCTGCATTTTCAGACTTCTCATTTATTAATCCAATGTTTTGCAGAACATATTGAATCATTTATGTGCTATTTGTGCTTCTAGATTGTTTATTTACTGTATTTACTTGTAATAAATCTTAAATTAATACCTAAAATTTGTTGTCACTCTTATCTGTCACATTAACATTATCTGGATGTTGCATAAATCCATTCAGCCAAGATTCAGATAATTTCGTGCTTGGTTATACTTGCCACGGCAGGTATTAAAGCATCTAATGCCTAAATTAACTATTTAAGGCTGTTTCTGATCATTGTTTTGGATGCTTTATGAAACTACAGTAGTCGAAAAAGCTAAACATCATAATATTATATAAAATTGACCTATCCAGCCAAAATGACCCTTTTCAGGTTCCTCACTGTGTCATTCCATGTTAATTGCAAAGCCTAGGTGGGCAATCATCTATATGTTTATATCAGCCAAAAAGGACCCTCAGGGATCGGCGATCGGCAAATGTATTGCGGGGCGTGGGGTTTCTCATGAACAGGTGAGTTTTGTCAGTCAAGTTAGTCCTTTTTATTATATGCTATTATTAGGCTATAATTACATAGGCTTCAGGATTTCCGCTGGTAATAATTGTTTCTGGTGCTGTGCCACGGCAAGAATTTGAGCTCCACCATAACATAAATTGCCCCAAAATCAAATGTGATCACTGACAACACTGACAGTACAACTCTCTGAAAAAGACCACAGTGCATACGACGCTCAAAAACAGTGCATACGACGCTCAAAAACAGCATCTATAACACTATGCCAGGGATCAGCAACTCACGGTCCTCAAGGGCCGAGAACTGCTGGTTTTCCACCCTTCCTTTGCCTGGGAGTCAGATGTGAAGACAGTTTGGCCAATAAGTAGCACTAATTACCCAGGAGAAAAGAAAACCAGGGCTGGATTTGGATTCGAGGGCCAGAGTTGATGATCCCTGCTGTATGCAGTGTATAGCATCAAAAGTTTAGGAAAAGAAAGCCTGTTTAATCTTGGGCACCTCATCACTCTGGCCTGTGATCCTTACAGTATGTCAGATTGGCAGAGAGTGACAAGAAGACACTTGTATATAAATCGTCTCTCCCGCAAAATGTGCAATTTACAAAACAAAGCAAAAAGACTCAAGACTTGAGAAACTTTGTCTAAACCAAGAATCTTTTCCCACAAGCCCATTAGTCAAACCAGGTAAAACTTAAATTAATTCTGCACAATGTACTTAAAATGACGGACACTTTCTTGAGCCCCATGTTTATATCCCGTTTGGCCACACCTGAATCTGAGACAAGACTCCATACTCATTGTCTCATTATTGATCACTGTCTAGATACAACAATGCTAATAAAAATATAAACTTTTCATCACGCTTACTAAAATGTATATCTTTAATATACTGTATTGATTGGCAGTCAGTTGCTGAGCAACAAACTCAATATAGGTCAGTCATACATTATAGAGCACACACAGCACAGATGCATATTTCATGGCTTGTGGAGCAAAAAGAGCTGTTGGGAGGGTCAGCAACAAATAATTATTTAGCTACACATGAATGAAAAAAGCCCACTTGAAAAGTGGCCTTTCCAAAATAATCTTAGAAACCTCATGCCTCAACCTTATTAGACAAGCAAAATGGTCGCTTTTGTCAATCGATGCTGCACAGGACTTAATCCTAGATGCTGCCGCAGAGAGACAAAAATTTTACAACTTGACAAAGATGAACTATGACAGATGAAACACGACGTTGCACACTTCCAAAGAAAACTTTAATTAGAAATAGTTATGTACAGTGTACAATTAAATTAAACTTTATACAAATATTAAAATACTATCTTCACACCCATTGCAATGTACAGATTTCCAAAGGACAGCAAAAACAGAAAAATAAATGATAAACAATCTTTAAGGACTTGCACGATTTCTTTTGGTTCCATTGTTGTCATTCAATCCATTTTAGCAGTTCAAAGTACCATGTTTTCGACACGCAAAGGTGCAAAGAAAATTTAATTCAAAGAAAGCAGTTTTAAAAAGCCCTGTTCTCTCCTATTAAAGAACTGCAGGAAGCACTGCCGTACAACAGCATTCTGGACGCAAGAATAGTCGACACAATAGCAGAAAAACGAACAGATTTTCTTTCTGTGATTTTCCTGTAAATTAAGATTTAATTATTTTAAAACGTAACAAAAAAATAAAAAAACGTCTTTATGCGATTAATCAAAATCTCTGAAGAGACTTGTTACCGACGTCACAAAAAATGTAATGTAATACGGTAAACTGAAAATAAAAATATTTATCCCACAGACCATGCTTGTGCATAGAAATGTAAGGCGATGCTGAGACAGTGGAATTACATCCTCTTCTCGTCCTCTGTAAGACAATACAGACATCAGAAACGTGTTTGTGCACATCATACTGTCGTAAAATAAACAAAGCAAAAGCAAACCTTAAGGCAATATCTTAAGCCTGCCTCATAAAAGGATTAATGACTAATGGGAAATGGAACCATCCGGCCAAAGCGCCCTTTGCTTTGCCCCCGTCTGAGCAGGCATGCAACAGGAAGCAGAGTTCTGCGCCAGCAAGAGGTCAAATAAATACCCTCCTGGACATCCTTACCTTCTCGGCAAATTTGAAACCAAGAAGCTGGAGTAGCTTTTTTAAAAAAAACAAGTGTGACAAAAATGACAAATTACTGGGGGAAAGCAGAGTATGGATTATTTTAGGCATGTGCATTCTTTCTGACATCTGCCTCCAAGAAGTGCAGCAAATGGAAAACAAAAACCGATAATCTTTCTTGCAACAAACTCCAGTTTCCATTAGTGGCTGTATAAACGCTCTTGGTTACAGTGCCGCAAGACGACATCGCCCTGTTCAGGACGTGGTGACGTTCAATCACCTTCAATTTTTTAACAAGGACGAATTACATTTTATCTTAAGAACGAATGCACATCAAGCTCACAGTTAAGTTTTCAAATAATCGAACTGGAAATTAAGTGGAGGAACACACCTTAGACATGCTTAGTGAACAGGCTTGTAAGATGAGCCATTTAAGATGACGAAGTAACACCACTGAGAAAGTCCCCATACTTGGGCCACAGTTTATGTTTTTTTTTTGTAGATGAGGGGGTACAGAGTTCCCTCAGCCTCTCTTAAGGCACTGCCTTTCTCTCTGGCTCGAGACAGACAGCAGCCTGACACAGTGACAAGCATCACCGATTTAAAAAAACCAAAACAAAACAAAGTGTGACACATGAAACTAATGGTGCGTATACAGTTCAAGTTAAACACACCAAATGATTCTGCTCTCAGCCGTTTTGGGCATTTTACAAGCCTGAAGCCCACGCCGTACACAGTGCTCTTCGTTGCAGAAAAGGCATGGGGTGCCACCACTAACAAACACACAGACGAGCAGACTATATTCACCGAAAAACAACCAGAACAATGGGCAGCACGACACAATCGCTAACCTAGGAAAAGCTGAGTCAAATACCACAGAAATGCCTTCCGTACTGATCACTGAATTCCCCACTGCGACAGTGCGCCGCGGCGCGTTAGCATGACTAGCGCCTCCAGTAGGCATGGAGGGCTGCAGGCCTTCATGCATCTTTGATAGCGTACAGCTCTGCGAGTTCAGAGCGCTCCACTGTGAAAATACACAGAACATGCAGCAAGAGGTGGCTGGATGGCGCCGCCGGGGATAGCGCCTGGCAAATCGAGGCATTATCAATCAAACGATCACTTCACGGATGGCGAAACGGCCTCGGCTCGAAAAAAAAAACCCAGAAAATTTCTGATTGGTCGCGGAATAACGATCTGAAAACTCCGTGGCCAATGTATCGGACGAACCTCCGCGAGCTGAGTTTTCTAAAGGGCTCTTGTCTTGTTCATGATGCAGGTTAAAAGTGCCCACACCGTTGGGTGTGAGACGCACTATAAGAAAACATAGAAAATCATTAAGTGTGCGCATACATGTATATACACGTCTGATGTGAAGCCACTCGACGTCTGGTACTTCAGTGAGCTGCTTGCACATGTAACGCCTCTAAAGGGGGGGGGGAAACTGCAGAAACTGTGAAGGGGGACATCTGTGTGTTTGTGGCTACTTTGATTTGGGAGGGGGGGGTTAAGAGAAGAGCTTAGCTTCCAATATTTCAGAACAAAGACAGAGGAGGCAGCAGCAGGGAGGGTCCAGTGCGATTCAGCGGCGGCAGAAGACTTCAGGCTTCCTTTAATAAGGGAATATCTGCAAGAGGGAATGAGGACAGGAAACAGCACATTAATCTCTGAGCACGTATGTGAACATGTGTGATACAGATTGGACATGGAATGTTCACCGCTTTCACACAGACGGGCATAAGGAAGGCATATGAAAACTACAGGTCCAATTTATATTTAAAGCCAAACTGCACATCCAATTTATATTTCAAAGGCATACACCCATCTGTGTATAAAATGCCAGCAATCCACACTGAATAATTCAAACTTTGTTACTTTTTTTACAAGTGCATTTAACCCTTTGAGATGTAAGATCACAAATTATAAAAATGTGATTAGAGTGTTCTTAACTGAACATTATAATGCTGACGTAACAATCACTACTGAAAACTGAAAGCAATGGAGTTCTAGAACACACTGCAAAATAATTCCCAGAAACCTCATCTTCAAAGGGTTAACTGAATATATGGAATAAATACATATATACATTTAAAACGTGGCAGAAGTGGGCAGAACCGTGACACACGCACATGGACATGGACACACATACACAGACACAGACACAGACATGCGGACACGGACACGAGCACACGCTGGTGCGGTGCGGGAGAGGGGAGGGGCCATACCATCAGCCAGGTCTTCCACAGAGGCCAGGGACAGGAGGCAGTGCTCGTCGCCGCTGTACGAATCCCGCCTTTGGGGGCGGGGGCCCGAGGCGCCAGCCTGCTCGGGGGCCCAGGACGAGGAGGAGGAGGAGGAGCAGGAGGAAGAGGAGGGCACCTGGTGAACCAGCACCATTTCGGACTGACCGGAGGAGGTGGAGGGGAGACTGCTCTCGGCCTGGGCCTGAGTCCCCTCCCCCTGCGCCCCCTCCGACAGCACGATCTGCACGCGGGACTCCGAGGGCGGGGCAGGGGTGGCGGCGGTCCCGCTGCCGTACACCGCCTCCTCGTAGGAGGGCAGGGACACCTGGACGCCCTCCACCACGATGGACACGGGCTGGCCGGGCACGCCCTGCTCCCGTCTGCATGGGGGGGGGGAGACCAGTCAGAGAACGCATTAGAGGCACACCAGACAGTTCAGTTCATCGCTCATAATCCTCACTCACAACACAGGAACAAAGCAGTCAGCCTCTAACACTGAACGGGACACAAAGGAGGCCTTTCACACACAATGCAGTGTGTTCGTGTACTTCAGACAATGATGTAGCTCTGGGGGTGTGGCTTCTGCTTTGTGGGCGTGGCCGAAGCTCTGCGAGCCTTTAAAGAATGAGTCTTACCTGCTGGTCTGGAAGGACTTGAGTTTGGGCTGCAGCAGCACAAAGAGGACTACGAGGAGGAGGATGAGGGCCACCGAGCTGGCAGTGGAGGCCACGATGGGCAGCGTGGGCATTCCCAAAGGCGAGGGCAGGTCCCGCTCTGAGAGGGGGAGAGCAGAAGACAAATATCCTGTGGTGTCTCGCAAAAGAAACCATCGTAAAACTGCAACGTAACTACAGGAATAACTCAATGCAACTACAGAGAAACAGTTTCCCTGACTACAGTGGAATGGTGACCATGATCTGCTGGTCTAAAAAGATGTGCATCTGCAAAAAAGATCCTGCTATGTCTTGCTAACAAGAGGAATAGACTCCAGTGGGCCAAGTACCATAAACACTGGATCAAGAAAGATTGGGAAATGGTTTTTTGGTCTATTGTTTCTTCGAGAAAATGTATGTGTCTGTCTAAGGTATCGACATTAAGCTGTGAGTGTGGTCGTTAAGTTTTATTCACAACAGACACTTTTCCAAGTTTGTCTTCGGTTTGGAGAATGGAATAAAAATAACACCCTCCCACTCAAGACTTCAGGATAGCGCGTGTCTGTTTTACAAGTTCCTCAACAACACCTTTTACTTTTAACCACTCCAGAAGAAGCTTTGTAACTTGTCGCTAAAGCTTTTTTCCGCTGCTACAATGTGTCGGACAGCTAGATGTCGGAGAAAGTCATACATAGCAACCATTTCCAAGCAAGGATTGGTGGACAGTAGTGTCAATCATAAATTTGCTCTGATACTACCTCTTCGGTGCAGCTGCCATTCAGCGGGTACACTTCTGATAATCTGCGTTTGAAATCAGTGCAGCCTCTCCGTAAAAACGTTAAGCGTGCAGTCTGCTACGGTATTATATGATCTGGTGAAGCCTCACTTGACTGTTAAGCATCAGGCGGTGACACAGGTCAGAGGTTCAGTGCCGGTGGAGGTGACAAACCTTGGACAGGGTGGCAGCTGATCTGCATGGGGGAGTCCCACTCCCCATTCTGACAGGTGAGGTACTTGTAGTCCCCCTTGAGCGCGTAGCCCTCGTCGCAGAAGTACTCGATCACGGTGCCCTGGGTGAGGCGGTGGCAGGGGGACGGGTGGCAGGTGTACCCTCCGTTCTCGGGCTCAAAGGGCGGCCGACAGACTGCCAATTACACACGAGTGCTCCGGTGAGTGTATGAACGTATGAACCTGCACCTTACAACTGTCTGCGGCTCTGCTGCTCGGTCAATCAAGCCTTGTTAAGGCTACAATGAAAAGCCATTGTGAACCATCATGTTAGCTAGTTGGTGATGTTAATGGGGATCAGCAGTTAATCATGCAGATTGCCTGACTGTAATGTGATAAATTTATCAGACAAAGTATCATTCAGCCCAAGAAGACTGAGAAAATCAGACACTGGTGAGATAATCAGAACCATCAGAATTCAGTTTTTCCCAAAAGTAAACTGAAATAAAGCAAAAACCAACAGAGTATAACAAAACTAATTTATCTTGAAGGGTTATTAAAACATTCATCTAAGGTCAAACTACCGGGGCTACACTGTGGTTCCCACAGACTGCAGCAGTGCTGTCAATCACAGACGCCAGCGTGCTGATTGGCTCACCGTTGGTGCGTACGCAGTGGGGCGGGTCGGCGGACCAGCGGCCTGATGCGGTGCAGGAGATGGTGCTGGGCCCGTCCAGCATGTAGCCCGAGTCACAGCTGTACTGCAGAAGCGTGCCCAGAGGGAAGGAGCCCCGGTTGGTCTCTGTCAGGTTCACCCAGCTGTGCTGAACGCTGGGGGGCCTCGCGCATCCTGGGGAAGGAGAGAGGGGGGTGGGGGGGGGGGCACGGTCAAGCCTGTTCCCACAGCAGGGGGCACTGTCGCCCCCCAGCAAAGTGCATGAGAGAGCCCAAAACGGAGCAATGCATTTTCCCAAGAGGATATCACCAACAGAACAACAATGCATTAGAGGTAGGAAAAGCAAATGGGAATACTCTGAAATTCTCTGTCGTGCTGCAATACTCTCAAACTAATGTTCCGTTCTCTGGGGAAATTAATCTAAATCAGTAAATTAACTGTATTGCAGCTGAAGTGGAAGCAGCATTAATACATAGTGAAATGGAAGATAATAGTCCAGGGAAAAATAATATAGGTTCATATTTTATTCATTCTTCATTTTACACACATATTATTACACTGCTTCCCTGACGGCGATGTGAGCAGTTTTAATCATTCAATAAACATTAAAAGACATTCAAAGATGTCATGTGTCCCTGTAAACCAAGGTTTCAGCAGTCATCTTAAAACCTGTGCTTACCTGGGAAATTCATAGAGCTGTAAGCCATTGGTCACAAACTACAGCTCAAGGTATCAGTTTTTCAGTCCTGTTACAATATGTTCATATATTATGTTAACTAATGTATCAGGAAGAGAACTGTTATTATGCTCTAGTCTATGCCCCAACACTTTTATCACTAAGTAATGCTGCATTTGTCATGTCAACAATGCAGTGGAGTATATACGCTCACAGCTCAAAATGATATGGTGCTATTCTCAGATTTCTATATTAATTACTGTTCTTTACAACTTTGTAGCCGAGAGTCAGCTTCTGCCTTCATTGTCAACAGGAAAACAGACTATGTTTTGAGGGATGTGCCCTTTGTACCAAGTAATCTCTTTTGCAGATCTAATCTTAGACTCTGATCGAGTGCTTTGTATCACAAAAAGGATATTAAGCGCGTGCTTCGCTGGAACACTTCTGGGGGGTGTAAACTGTCTCAAAGGCCTTGGCTGCTGGCCAGAGCCGAACGCTACAGCCAGGCAGTGCTAATCAGCCATCATCTGGGGTCAAGCAAGAGGCCAGAGTTTTAATGCCCCCGATAATGAAGGCATAAAGGAGACAAGAGGAGGGGGGGATTTACGGAGCTCAGTCCATGGAACGCCATCAAAACGATGTGGTGGTTTCGAGGAAACAGCGGGCCTTTAAATTTAATTAGAGGCTCTTTCGAAAATCTGACTGAGGGCTTTTTTAGGGGAAAAGGGAAAACCCTGCAGACTGCTGGATGACCAAGCTACACCAACCAGAACCCAAGTCACCGAAGAACATAGATGCCAGTGCTGTGATGCAGGGGAGCTGGACTCTGAACCCACTGTGGGTTCTGCTCAAAGAGGTGGAGTCGGCCAGTATAAGATGCCTTGGGAGCCGTAAGTGAAAACATATCTTTAGATCACAAGGCATTTCCTTTAAGCAATATTCACAGAAAGCAACTTGGATTCTGACTGACAAACATTTGAAAAAAATGACTTTTAACAAAATTCGACTGGAAGATAAATATTTCAGTATTTCTCCTTGAGGATAAAAAGAGAACCAATTTCAACAGCTATTAACTACAGAACTGGTACACCTACCACCTGGTATTTGGACATATTCTGCATGAGGAATAGCATCTCCAGAGATGTGCAATTCTGTGAGTCATTAATATTAATATTCTGGCTGACTGAGAAAACTCCCCCCCCCCCAGAGTGTACCTGCAGTGTAATGGAGGACTAATGTTTTTCAAAAGAATAACCAATAACGCTCCAAGGCTAACTGAAATGAGGTTTATAATCTTCCACTCGAAAGAAGAGTTCCTCAACAGAAACAATAAAAAAGACAAAGCACAGTACCATGAGTGTGTGTGTGTGTATGTGTGCGTGCCTGCCTGTGCGTACGCGTGTATGTGCGTCAGTGTGTGTGTCTGTGTGTATGTATGTGTTTGTGTATGTGTGTGCGTGCGTGCGTGTGTGTTTGCCAGAAAACTAAAAAAAATCTGATTTATACCATACCAGTAACGGCATGAGATGATAAAGTTCTGCTTCATGAAAAAATAAAATAATAAATATGAGTGAATTTAGTTACTCTTGTCAATATAACATTTGAGAAAACATGCTTAGCCAAGTTCAGACCAAGATGGATTATTCATAAGTGGCATGGTTCAATAACGCGTGGGTAACCTCATATTTCACAGGTCACATATTCACTAGAAATGGCGTCGATATCAGTTATTCTCATCGCTACACAACCGTACTAGGACAGGGGGGAAACTGTAAGGGTATAACCGCGTCCCTTTGAAAGGTGTTTTTTCTTCCTTGTTTTTTATTTTACACTTGTGTCGTTGATCACCCCGTGTTTTTGGCTCCCGTCCTCCCTGACCCGCGGGGTTCGGGAGCCAAGCTGTCGCTCTGACGGTGAAAGGCGCTGAGTGTGGCCGGTGGCCGGGGCTCTGGGACTTGAGCCTAGGACACGCCGTACGGAACGGCGGGCCAACGTGCGGCGAGTGTGCTTTTCACACCGCGAGCGCTGGCTACGGCGCCCTCTCCGCGGAGCTGGGAGCGGAGGCCGACGTACCGCGCGCCGCCGCCGCCGCACGATGGCTACGGTTTCCCAGCCATACGGCGCCGCGGAAAATAAAATAAATAAATAAATAAATAAATAACTCAGCGGATAAAATAACCCCTCGTGGTCTCACCACGGGTCAATAAGCTCTTTATCTTCTGGTTCTTTCAAATGTTGGTTTTTTTTTTTTTTTTTTTTGCCGACATGTTTTTCTTCCTCCCAAATCTCCTGCTGCTTGTTTTGATGTTGCGGGTTGTTTGTGGGGGAAATAAATTACAGGAAAAATCTGAAACATCATATCGGCGAATGAATGTTTGTTATTGGATATTAGTGGACCTCCTGCAATTCACTCGCTACACCTGACATTAACAGCGCTCGCACAAGCTATTACAGTACCTTGTAACCACACAAATAATACAGCGACTGTGCCCATAAGACAATGTACAATACTTACATACAATGTACATCTCAATGTACACTACCACACAGTTTCAACAACAGTTGCTTGCTGAAAACCCATAAAGGCCATTATCTTAACTACAATCACACTTTCTGTTCAAGGCTTTATGATCTGGGGGGGCGTCTGAAAGGGGCTCTCCATGAAGCCAATATTCTGTACGTGGAAATGAGGTCATCTGACTTTGTTGGGAGATTGAGGACAACAACGTGACGATTATAAGTAGGCGAGGACCAGGGGTAGTGTGTGTGTGTGTGTGTGTGTGTGTGTATACATTGCCTTAGGGCACGAACAATGCAGTATCTGTTGAATGGAATCTGGGGGTTTAAAAACCACACCATTACTTAGATTAGTTTTGGTAATAGCAGATTGTCGTCTCAGCCCGCCCTAATCCTTAAATTCTGGCTGTTACTGTGCGACTGGGTTTTCCACAGGAGAAAGTCAACATTCCCATGCGAGACGGCCTCTGTGAACAAACAGCTGGGAGCACGACCGGAGGCCCTAAATACAGGGCAGCTGGGAGAACACAAACAAACCCACGGCAAGCAGAACATGGGAACTTGGGTCTGCCAGTCAGCCGGTTCACACTCTGATAAAAGCACTGATCCAACACCCATCGCAATCTTAAACAGGGAAGTTAAGGAGATAAAAAAAAAAACACCGGTGTAATAAATTCAATGCAACACTGCTGTCTGGACTTTAAAACCAAAGAGCCTTCTAGTTTCAATGGCTCGCAGTGCCACTGTGTCTTCGCAATAAGTAATTGCTCGGGTAATGGATGTTGCAAAAAGCAAAACCACCCACTGAAAAGAATCACTGTAATCCAGCGTATGTTAAGTCTCTATCCCCAGTGAGATGCCACAACATGCACGCATTCAAAAAGGCGTATTAGGGCTTTTCTGTTTTAACTCCCTTCTTGAAGCAGCCAAGAAAACTGAAACACACACCGCATTTTTCAGCAACCCTGTAATCTAAAACCCCGACTGCCACTTTCCCTCTGTTCACAGGCAGGTTACAAACGATCTCTGGGGAAAGAAAAGCGTGGTCCCAGATGCACCCGACTAGCTGGATAAAACCTCACGGGGTGCTTCTCAGTACATACCGCTGCAGATCTGGCCTGTTGGCATGACCCTGAGTGCAAAATGCAGTCTCATCAATTCTCCATCAGTGTTCATACTAACTCTTCACACAAGGCATGGCCCAGCAGCTTATCTGTGCCCTGCTCTTTGTCAAAAGTGCATCTTTAGACACACACACACACAGACAGACACACACACTCACACAGTTTGGGAGCGGTAGAGGTATTAGTGAGCCCTTCACCAGGGGAATGCCGTGTGAGGCAGCAGGCCCTGTGAGGAGCCGGGACTAAAAGCCTCCCTGCTGAAGCGGGACGAGTCCTGGCAGAACACCGCTGCTTTCGGACGGACTAGGCAGCTCGGGTTTCCCTGCAGCTGCGGGGCCCCTTCCCAGCCGCCAAAACAGACCGCCTCGTCCTCTGTTTGGGGATACGGTCCTGACAGTGGGGACACAGCGCTACCGGTTTCCTCAGGCCTACCAGTACGGATCAGCTAGCCTTAGCTCACTGGCCCTTTCACCCAAAATGATAACCCAAGCCTCGTAACTGAGCCGGAGTGCGGATCCTTTGGTGTGCGGATCCTTTGGGCCGACTTCACCCCCGCCCCCCCCAGCAGTAAATAACAGGTGTCCGTCTCAGCTTTCAAAGCCGAGGCTCGTCCGCGGGGCTGAAAGCAGAGCAGGGTGGGGTGGGGCAACACTCGAGGTGTCTCCTTTGTCACCCCCGCCCCCCCCCCCCTCTTTCAGAGGAGCAGATGGGCATGTGCTGAGCTCCCTCCTAAATCCCAACACCCCCCCTTCCCAAACTCGCACCGCGGGCAGCGCACCCCCTCCCCCCCTCCGCCTCACACAGCTGTGATGCATAAATACCTTTCTTTCAGCTTCGGTCGGGACAAAGGGTCAGAGCGTAATGAGACCCCCCACCCCAGTGCCCGCCCCGGTCCCCCTGGCCTCCTGAACAAAACGCACGCTGGCGCACCCGTGACCCGCAGGATATTAATGCCTCAAAATGTATGCCTGTGATGGAAATACAGCAGGGAAAAAGAGCATGTGTGTCCTGCTGGGCACGGAATGGCGGTGTGGGGAAACTCCCCCTGGGGTGCGCATTCTTTACGGAAGGTAACAAAGACGACAGGGCGGGCGGACGGACAGGCACGCTACGAACGGCGGCCTTCGCCGGGTTTTGCGAGTGCCCCCTGTGGCACCGAGGCGCTATATTTAAACGCGTGGCGACTGCGGCGCGCGGCGGTTTTCGCTTTGAAGTGCGAATTAGCGCGCCGTTGCTGGAGAGTTGCATCAGGGCCAGATCCGTCTGATCTCTCTGATGTTACCTCTTCATATTCATCACCTCATGCGTTCACAGCGGCCTGGGTTTCATAATGGACAGGCACAGGGATCTGTGTGAAAGCCAGTAACACACAGGCACAGGGATCTGTGTAAAAGCCAGTAACACACAGGCACAGGGATCTGTGTAAAAGCCAGTAACACACAGGCACAGGGATCTGTGTAAAAGCCAGCTACACACCGGCACAGGGATCTGTGTAAAGCCAGTAACACACAGGCACAGGGATCTGTGTAAAAGCCAGTAACACACAGGCACAGGGATCTGTGTAAAAGCCAGTAACACACAGGCACAGGGATCTGTGTAAAAGCCAGTAACACACAGGCACAGGGATCTGTGTAAAAGCCAGTAACACACAGGCACAGGGATCTGTGTAAAAGCCAGTAACACACAGGCACAGGGATCTGTGTAAAAGCCAGTAACACACAGGCACAGGGATCTGTGTAAAAGCCAGTAACACACAGGCACAGGGATCTGTGCAAAAGCCAGTAACACACAGGCACAGGGTTCTGTGTAAAAGCCAGTAACACACAGGCACAGGGATCTGTGTAAAAGCCAGTAACACACAGGCACAGGGATCTGTGTAAAAGCCAGTAACACACAGGCACAGGGTTCTCTGTAAAAGCCCACCGCTGTGCTTCCACCATTCCCTCCACCATTCCTCTGGGCTCCCGCTGCAGCTCAATATTTGCGCTGACACGAGGCTGAACTGGAGCGGAATTCCTAACGAGGGGAAAGGCGGGCGTTCGCGCGCTCGCCTGCGAGCGGGGAATCGACGCGGCGCGGTCCCTCGGCGTTTGCCGCGCGGGTTTTTCGGGGGAAGGGAGCCTGACAGCCCGGCGCGGTAACTACGCGGCCCCGGACCGCCGTTTTAACGCCGCTCGTTCATTATCGGCCCCCCCGAGGCACGGAAAGACCGCGAAGCGCCGTCTCTCTCAGTGACGAACGCACGCCGAGCACGCACACACGCTCATTAAAACACAGCCCATCAATCACGGAGCGCGGTATGGATTCACTGTTTCAGCAATGACAGAGCATGCACTGCTTCTGCACATCAAGCCTTCTGCACCGCCTCGGAAAACCTGCGTATGTATGGGATAGTGCACTAGTGCATTGCTTATATTAAACACATCCATTCCCATTAATTACTGTAATTGAAGACCCCCTGCAATCACATTTTTGCTTTCAAAGCAAACGTTCATTAAGCCATACAAAAGACTTACCTACATCAAATGTATAAACAGGAAAATAATTACATTACTTTCTGACGTAAACCATTTCTAAAAAGCTTCAGGGTTAAGGGTTAGAGTTCCTTCTGTAACAAATACTCACAAGTTCATTTTTGACAGACAGACCGCTAGATACATTTACACTAGTGTTTCGTTGGCAGGCTAGCATTACATGCAAAATGGAAAGAAATTCTAACTCTCATGACACCAAAAGCCAAAGATATCAGCGGCAAGATTCATGTGTACATGTACAAGCCAATACTAGCCAGTGACTGTAACAGGAACGCTGCTGCCGCCTCCTTCAGAGTGGGATCTGAAGCTATCGGTCGGGTGAATCAGAGCAGTGACTAACGCTCGCTGTCTGGGTAGCTAGCCATCTAGAAAGCTGTTGATATCTGGCAACGCGATTTGTCATCAAGCTTTCAACCTGACTTCTAATGTCAAAAGCCAAGTCGGATAACTCGCTAGCGAGCTAATTTAATTTCCCCCTATCAGATAATGAAGCCATATCACATCATCTTTTTGAACCTTGCTGACGTTCTTTCACTGCCCACCGTGAATAGACACAGCTTAGCATTAGCCAGCTAACGTAGCCAATTATTCTGCCGAAGCAGCCAAGTGTTCCTCCCTGCTCAGTTTTATTTTACTTTTACATTCCGACATGCCAACAGAGCTGATTATACAAGTTATGACGCCTGTGCAGTCCAGTACCTGTGGTACAGGCCATACTGGTAAAGTGACAATCAGTACTGTTTGGTGAAACACGTACATTTTATGCAAATCTCCTTGTGAATGATGTCAGAAGACCGAATCCTCCGGAAAGAACTTCTTTGCTTTCAAGGAAAACATTTTCCAAGTGTCAGAATACTATTGCTTAATATCATAGTATCATTTTCTGTGGTACTTAACATATAACTATTTGAAAAAATAGTTATTTTGATTACACGGGGTCTTTAAATTAACTCAGTACGAAGGGAAGTAACAAAGCATCCTTCAGATTTTCCACGCGTCTCAATAGTTCATTTCGCAAGTGAACGATTTTCCGGCTGAATTCTGTTGCAGCTCATTCTGGAACGCTGCACCCGTTTTTCCTACAGCACCGCAAAGAATGCTCTGCCTTTTCTAAAGGGAGGGCGCCATGTTTCCTTTTTCCTCTCAGAACTCAAGAAACCCTTCTCAAATGGCGAGACCAGCCGGCAGCGATAGGGACGCTTGCGTAACTCAGACACACGGCCTGCAGCTGCAGCCCTGACTCACTCGTGTAGAGCGGCCATCGTTACCGGACCGACGCGGCGCCGCTCTCTGTGATTCACCCCTCGCCCGTCTGCTGAGGGTCTGCGTGCGAGCGCACACTGGGGTCCCGGAAGCCACAGCTTTATGCAACGGAGCGCGTTATGATTCCGGCAGAGAGGGCGGCAAAAAGATAAACCCCCATCCAGCATTTTCCTCCTTTGACCTTGCCAGTATTTGCTTTCAGAAATGAGATCATTCCTAAGATTTAGCATCACAGCCTTGCATTATATACGAATGAATGAAAAAGAGGATTTAGGTTTTCAGATGGCAAAAGTCAGAATTGCAGAATTGCAGAATTAACTAGTGCAGTGCCGCCATTTTATTGGCAAACTAGCATTCATATTAAGGTGTAAAGTTGAAGTTAAGCACTAGGGAGCCTGTACAAAAATGTGAAAATGCACAACATCATGACACTGGTCATGTGATCAATCTGCATGAGTGACTGACCTCGCTCTGTGTCCAGGACACAGCTGATCTGCATGGGGGAGTCCCACTCCCCATTCTGACAGGTGAGGTACTTGTAGTCCCCCTTGAGCACGTAGCCCTCGTCGCAGAAGTACTCGATCACGGTGCCCGGGGTGAGCCGGTGGCAGGGGGACGGGTGGCAGGTGTACCCTCCGTTCTCGGGCTCAAAGGGCGGCCGACAGACTGCCAGTCAAATACGAGCGCTTTGATGAGCGCACGGTGCCAGTGAACCTGCTTTCATTCATATGCATGCACATGCAGGCAAATTTCCCACAGCACCAGGCTGTTCACATTGAGGAAATAATGTGCATTCCTTACAAATGTAGCAGTCAGCGTATAATGCAATGGTGATATCAAAGCATCGCTGTTAATTGTATTAGAGAAATATATTTTTGATTTTTGCCACTCCAGGACCAGGGGATGTCTACCCCCAGGCAGCACCGACAGTTCTGGAGGCCTATGATTGGGCAGCAGTGCTGTCAAATTACAGCTGTACTGTCAGTGTCATCATTATCACACTGCTCGCTGAGCTAATAACAACACCTATCACATTACATAACCTGATAAATCTAGCAGTAATTTCATTTAGCTCAAAAAGACTGAGGATATCATACACAGGTGAGATAAAAACTGAAATTCAGTTTTTCCCCAAAAGTCAACGTAAATAAATCAAGCAAAACCAATGGAGAATAGCAAAACTAATTTATCTATAAGGTTAATAAAACACTTAGTGTTCCCTATGCCAGGGCTACACTGTGGTTCCCACAGACAGCAGCAGCGCTGTCAATCACAGACGCGAGCGTGCTGATTGGCTCACCGTTGGTGCGTACGCAGTGGGGCGGGTCGGCGGACCAGCGGCCTGATGCGGTGCAGGAGATGGTGCTGGGCCCGTCCAGCATGTAGCCCGAGTCACAGCTGTACTGCAGCAGCGTGCCCAGAGGGAAGGAGCCCCGGTTGGTCTCTGTCAGGTTCACCCAGCTGTGCTGAACGCTGGGGGGCCTCACGCATTCTGGGGAGGGAGAGAGAGAGTTAGAGCCCGTTAGAGACACCTTTCCCAAGTTCCAGGCACTAAGAGACAACACCCCCCCCAGTCCAGAAATAAGACTACTTTAGCTTAAGCCTGGAATGAACGGCGCAGAACGCAGCAGTGCAGAGTTAAACAGTACTTACCTCACAAGCTCAATGCGGCTTGCCTATTCTTAGTTAAGCACCACATGGCCGCCCTATTCTTAGTTTCGCTTTTAGATTGGAGGGCTTTGGGGCTGGTGAAAGAGACCACAGAAAAGAACTTGAAAACCCATTAGGGCTGAGGTCCTTTGTTTCAGGAGAATGACCCACAAACAGTAGTCCAGTTCAATCGGCGTACTTCAATAAAAAAGCGTCAACAAGTTTCAAAGCAGACACCAAGACCTCAACAAAACAGCACATAAACGCCCAACGGAACAAAACAATCACACAACAAAGGCTTCATAAACAACCAAGAGTTTATTTCAGAACTACATAAACCAATTTCTGGAATTTTCCTGAGAGATGGAAGCTGGGATTCAATCAACAACTGTCCTAAATTTTGACTAACAGCGAGAGTTCATTTCCTTTACAAATGCCGTTTAACAAGTTCAGAAAACTCGCCAAACAGGGTGTGTGAAACAAAACATAGCTCTTCTGTTTACTTGCAAGTGAAAGTTAAGGACAACTGCTGATTGAACATAGGCTGGAGACGAGATCCACTGCCTTTAAAGAAGAAAAACCCCACAGCACAAATGCCCCTGCAAGTCGAACACAGTGACAGATGTTGACAACTCATAAAAATGACATAACACTTTCACCGGCACTGACACGCTTTGGGCAATACAGCGGGACTGAACGCAGAGACAACTAGCTCACGTCTGCATAATTTAGAAATCTCAAACCAAACACAGAAATATTGCGGTTTCAGAAATGCACTCAGGAAATAAAACGCCGACAAACACCACTTCCTGCTGCTGTTATTGCACAGCGCAGTTTGTTTTTGCTTGAAGACCAAAACCCTACAGATATACTGTAGATATGTCAATAGTGAAACTGTTCAAAGAAGGCACATTCTTCAAAATGCAAATATCTAAACTTCTTTAAATGCTAGAAAGGCAAAATCTCAGCCAGAGGCGGCAGTGTTAACCCAGCTAGCATAAAATGTGCTCACAACGTTACTGGAATGTTCTGTCAACGTTATAACACTGCCAATACATGGCAGCAACATTCTGAGTATGTTTTGAGTTAGCTGGGAACTAGTGGCCGTCCAATAAGAGGCGACTGTGGGCCAGCCGACAGGGATCATACCTCACCAAAGACACTGAAGGCACAAACAAGAAAAAGAGACCCTTGTGCGGCTACAAATGAGCTGCCAAATGGACTGAAAGTAAAGTTTCCCCAAAAAATATTAAATTAATTGCAAAGCAGAATCCTACCTTCGGGCGCTCACAAAAATTTTAATGTCCGTTAGATTTTAGTGCAATTAAGTGTGTGTCTCAGAAGTCCTGGAGGCAGTAAAAGCCTGTATTATGAGTTGGCTCAGACCGGTGGAAATGCTAGCACGAGCTGACAGATGTTTTTGAAGATGAGCAGCCGTTGGCGATGGGTCAAACGGCCGTCAATGAGGAAATGGACTGATGAGTCACAAGCTGTCCATATGCTAAACACGCACCGATTCATCCATCTGGACACAGCAGATTCAATTAATCCACATCCTTAAGGGAAAACATGTATTTAAGTCGTCATTCATTTTGGACTACTTAGTCAGAAGCCAGTCCATCAAACTTCCAGGCGCCCGTATTGCCTTTGAACGGAATGGCCAAGAATAAGCTAAAATGCATCACAAAACACAAGATACCTCCCAAAGAAATGCAGCCTACATGTAAACTCCAGTTTAAAAATGGAGGCGTCGGTTCCTTTGCAAATGGCACAATGGTATTACCACACAACAAAAAGAAACAAAACACGGCCATATGACATGCAAAATGCATGTATGCAAACACATAGCCTAATGCATGCATCTGAAACTGTTTTTATCTTCAATTTATATTTCTATTAATTATTAGACATAAGAAAAGGAGCCAGGCCAAAATGTGCAATTCTAAAAATATCTTAACTGAATGAAAGGAAAAAAAAAGAAAATGATTTTGACCTTACTGTAGAACTCAGCATAAGCTTAACTGTGAATATCCCTGGGTTATTATCACCTCCAAAATCAGCCATTGAAATTGGGGTGATGACATCATGAGTAAAGCCCCTGGTGTGTTACACTGGCTCGTCAGAGACTACAACCCATGCCGTGTTACCATCACCATCTTTATTCATTCACTTCCTGTGTACGCAGATATTAAGACAGCAGACCGTCAGTTCGAGCCAATCAAATTGCCGGCAAATGAGACGCTTAGCTCTCAAACAATTAAAACGGGCACAGGTGGAAGTCGGTTCACACTCGTGCAGAAAATGCAAATGCAGACTGCAGCGATGCTAAGTGGAAGCTGCGGCAGGCCTGACAGCCGGCCGGGGCTGCAGCACAATGCGTGTTCATGCCTGTTCTCTGCCTGCGTCGTCTGTATGCGCTCCGGTCAGACCCGCGGAGTCGCGCTTGCGTGCGGGGCTAAAACGACAGCTCCGGGACCTGCTGCCTCTCTGCTAGCATTAGCCGTGGCAACTCACCAGCCGCAAGGACCGACTGCAGTTCTTTACTCCGGCACGGAGAGAACCAGAGCCATTTCCAGCCACGTAGTTTCACAGGCGGCAAAAGCTGGAGATACTGCCCTGCCACCGGGGCAGACGGTTAAAGTGTGGGTGTCCGAGGGGGGAGCCGTGGCCCCGCCTCCGGACGCACGCTGGGGAGGGGCCGGGCGGGGCCAATTTGAGCAGCTGGAGACGCTGAGCCACGCTACCCCCCCGCCCACCATTCTGATCCAGCTTCGACGCTGAGAATCTCGGCCCAAAACCAAGCCATATGCCTGCCGCGTAGGGGGGGCGGCTTCTTGGTTTTTGGAGGGTTATCAAAACCTTCCCGCGCAAGAAAACAGCCAGGAAGGATTTTCAACTGAGAGGACTGAACGAATAGCATTTCGCAGGCGCGTTATGAGAAGCTGAGGACGCTCGTTAAGGTGCCGCTCCCCGAGCTCCAACTGTACACCAGAGCGAAATTCGAAACGTGGTTCTCTGAGCTGTGTGTGCCTCCAAGTAGGGCTGTGTGAAAAGCCACCCCCCGGGAGGAAGCCGGCTCTCTTACCTGACGCCTGTCCTGGGGAGACGACGGCCAGGAAGAAGAGCAGGGAGAGAAGCAGTCTGTCGGCAGGAGAGGCGGGGACCGAGGCTCTCGTTTCGGCCGCTACCATTCCATCGCACATCTTTCACTGCGGCTGCAGGGAGGGAGTCCTCCGGGGCTGAACCTGCGAGGAAGAGGACGTCAGTGAGCGTGTGACGCTCGCGCTGGCTCCCGCGGTCTCTCACATTCACCACTGCCTGCACCAGAGCCCGCCCGAAAATCAATCATTACCATCCCGGCATACGCTTCTCTTTGTTGTTCTAAATGCCGAATTTAGACCAGAGGAGGAACATCCAGTTTCAGAAATTAAAAGTCCTCCCTTTTTGTCCCAAACACCTGGGTTTGCTAATTAGCACAATTTTTCAGTCAGTGGGTGAAACTAATTAAAGAATCAGCTGGCAGAGTTTGTGGGGTGGAAGAAACGCATGGCAGGACTTTTTGTTTCTGAACCTGGATTTTCCACCTCTGATTAAGACTGCTTACTGTACTTGGCATCAGGATATGACTACATGATTTTTATATGACCCCTTAAATGGAGTGACTAATCACACATACAAGTAATCAGACTGCACCAGCAGAAAAGCTTTTGTGCTCCTGTCACAAGATAAATTTGATGATAAATTTAAACCGCATCCAGATGGTGAGAAAAGGCAGAATTAGCTGACATTAAAACATTCTTTCGCTTGCAGCTCCTTTTTAGCCCTTTATAATTCGTGGAGGGGCATGCGTGTCTGTGTCTGCCCGTTTTCTCCACAGACTCACACGTTGTGCCAATCTCGCATCAGAAACCGCAGCGCCGGGTAATTGCATGATAATGAGATCCAGGTGCAGTTGCTTGCCTACAAAGTAAGCGATTTAAATTCTTCTGAATCACTCCAATGGCGCTAATCCGTTCCATTAACTCGGAAAATAACAGGATGCTTCGGGAAATTAATCTGGTTTCGGCTTCAAAGCGAACGCTGCCTTCAGAGAGACCGGACGAGGAGCAGGGGCCGCTGGAGCGAGAGCCGCCTCGCTCACCTTCAGCCAGCTATGAAGGGTGGGAAGGGTGCCAGGGGAGGTTTTGGGGTCGAGCAACCTTAGTTTTGCCAAGTGGCTGCTGCCATGGACAATAAGGCAGTGAGGGCTGCTCCCTGAATCAGCGCTAAGTGGTCACATCTGCACTCACATTTGAACAGAACAGTGCAGTCTGGCAGTTCAGTGGGAGGCAGTGGACAGAGATCCAGATATATTGATTGGATATTACTGCTAACAAACAAGTTGCCAAAAGGTAGCAAGTCAGATGTGACCAGTAATGAACAAGCTAACTCAGTATATGGAAGAAAAAATGCAGTGCGTTTCCTGAGTGCATTATTTACACACTTTAAACATGCAGGAATGGCTTTATATGACCACATTCGTTTTTTCCACATCAAACTCATCAAAAGAGTATGTGGTGATATTAACATAAACAACTACAGTGTGTAGTTTCATACCATAAATACCAAATCTTGAAGTCACCTAAGAATATTTTTAGGTAAAAATGTTCATTTTCCCATGTGGATCAGAAAAACACCTATACACACTGCACTGTGTAAACCAAACAAAAAATAATGTCAATAATAAGTTTTGTTCCAATTGTCACTGCTGTATACATATATTGTTGAACTCCACACTATCATTCTCTGCAGATTTGTTCCACACCCTACATTGGAATGACACAAGAGACAGTCAAACTCACTTCCTTGTTTTGCTTCTCGGAAAGAACACCATGTGCCCACATGACACTTCAAAGACGATTAACCATTCGCTGACAACTTGACAAAATATGACCAGCTGAGTAAACGACACAACGATACAAACCCGAAATGCAATCACATTTTCTCATAAGCCTACCAGTGTTCCAACAACTTTGTCTGGAGACGAGAAACACTCACGAGGTTTGCTTTCTGAAAACGTGGCGCCAGGATAACCAAAAAGTAAAAGCTTGTCCCTGATTATCAGAAAGCAAGCTGCTTCGGCATTCCCAGATCTCAAACTGAAAAAGAACCCTATGCTCTGGGCAACTAGATTTTGGCAGGGGACAGTTTGCTATCTGATAGGCCCGAGCTAATGCCTTTTATGTTCGTGTGGAGCTAGCTCTGCCCGTAAGTATCATGAGGTAGAGGGCTGAAGAAAGGTTCTTTGTAGCACTGCATTAAGGTACATTAGACCCCCACTGTGTACCTCATCGATTTACCAAAATTAGAACTTTTAGGTGCTACCACAATGTGAACGAAATTAGACTTATCGTGAAACCAACTTCATCTGGAAAGCTTTCAGCTCCCACTGGCTTTTCTTCGGATATTTTTTATTCAAGTTCTTTTTAACGTATTGAATTAAGATTTTTGCTGTCTTAACTTGCGTGCCACGACGCACCCCACTACAGGCAGACATTCATTTTGTCAGACATTCAAAAATGCTAGCCTTAGGTTCCAAAACAGGCAGTCTGAACTTGTTAATATGTTACCTAGATAACGCGTAGGCAGTGGTACGTTGTTTCTAGGATTTTGAACGAACTCGAAACTGTTAGCTACTCTCAAATAGCAAATACCTTGTGAAAACACAGCTTGCTAACCTTAGCATGTTCTATGTTATACCAACTTAAATATCAAATGACAGCTGGATATATCTCACAGTTGAGTGTCGCTCTATAACTTGCTGGTTAACATTAATTAATATAATGTCAGTGGTTTGTAAATGAAACGCTAGCTATCTACTGTCATCACAGCTATTTGGAGATAGCTAACAATTTATAGCTAACTAAAACAGTCGACGCTAAATTAGCTACCAGTTAGCCACGTTATGGCCATTTTGAAAAGTTATAGTCTACAACGAACAAAAGAAGAGTAAATTAGCTAGCTGACAGGTTAGGCAGCTAAGCCATCAGGACAAAAATTAGGTTTATCGGGAATTAGCCAACTAGCAGCGTTAGCTAAAAGCAAAGAAAACCAAAGGAGCTCGCTAAAAACCAATAATTGTAGCTACAGATATCTTGATCGTGCCAAGGAAATAATCGGGATTATATCATTTTAACTAGATAGATGGTCGGTTAAATTTGGATTTCTAGATTGCTTTGCTTGCTACCGAACAATAGTGAGTGTAACACGCGAAATGTGAACGGTCTGTACCAACAAAACATTCAGCAAACACAGAAGACCGACTGAGATACTGGCGAACACAAACACACACCGACACAAACAGGAATAGTTAGCACTAGCTAACTGAAAAGGCAAAATCTTACCAACACAACGACCTGCTTCGGGGTCCCCCCGCTCGTCACTCACTGTCGCGACATGTAGCTACCCCAAGATAATAACCCAGGACGGTATTTGAGATTGTTATCCGTTAACAAAGAGTGACGAGTTCTGTCGCTGCCTCGATTCACAGGCAAACGGCAATAGCGGAAATAAACACCCTCGCATTTGTCCAACTCTACGGGTTGCCTCGCTCTGGCTCTGTCTCCATGACAACTAACACAGGCCCGTGAGTGAAGTGGGCGCAGGACGGGCATTAGCAATGTCAGGTCTGTCATCGGTTATTTGACAGTTCAGTCGACAATGCTTGGCACATTGAGAGACAGTATGTATGTGGCATGGCCATTGATGACATGGATTTTCTAAGTCAACAAAACCACAGTTTTAGGTTTACTGCACCACTTTCAGCGAAATGAGCAATGGTTGGTCTTGTTGGCTGCAGTCTCTCAAATAACATCCAGACTCGAGTTGCCAAACAAATGTAGTTTTAATCTGTAAATAACTATGACATGGATCATTTATTTACCCTAACTCTTATGTCTTGGGATTATTAATATGAAAATAAAGAAGAACTTGAACTCGCCTCGTAACGAGCAATGCAATGCACATATGTGCTCTCAAACTATTGTAATCTATGCACTCAGCAAACTATGGATTATAGCCGCCACCTAGTGGCTAGTATTGAAAAAATGAAACAAAGTGATAATGAAATAAATGAACGTCTATTAATTATTTAATGTTCACCTGTCAGTCAACATGGAAGGGGTGGGGTCAGCTATGATCATAGAGAGTGAAAGAATAGGCCATACCTCCACGATGGGGGGAAAAATCCGCTGCACACCATAGAGTTAGTATTAGCAGTAAGAAGATTTACAAGATTATAAAAATGGCAAAAAGTTGTGGTGTGGTGGCCTGGACAAATAAAGCCAAGAACACTGATGTTTCATGTCCTGCTGAGCAAAAAGACACAGCCATTGAGGAGGAAAAAAAGTGGACAAATATCATTAGATGTGACCCAGTGAGCACAAGCCCAAATCTAGATGTCTAGATGGGAGGAAATCTGTGCTGACATAAACAGATGCACCAATGCAACACTAGTACCTCTCTTTCTATGGATTGTTATTTCACCCCTTTGGGAGAATACTGACAGCTGCACGGATGAATTATTGACTGTATTCGCTTGACTTTCACTCAATACACTGGGGCTTATTTTGTAGCCTTCCCCTTTGAGTCTCTGTCAGACTCAAGTGTTAAGCACCTTGGCCAAAGGATTGCTTTTTTGTTATCTCTCCTGTCAGAAGAGTGACTGTATTCCATATGCTTTCAGACACTGTGGGCTGCCACAGGGTCCTACCACGGGGTGTTATGAATAGGGCCTTTCCTGTTACCTGTGTTCCACCTGACACCTCCTGCTATGAGCAGTGGATGCAGTTTGATCTTCTTCCACATTTCACCTGACTATCTTTAGATCAAACACTATCATCTTGGCAATGTCTCTAGGCTACATACTAAGCTGTGGGAACCCAAATGTGTTCAGTAATATCCCACCCACTTATGAAGAACGGCAGTGTTGCATATGCCCAGTTCTTGACACTGTGTGGACCATGTGTCTTCCAATAACAGGATTTTTTTCTCTCCAATTTTTCTTTGTTTTTGTTTTCGGTTAGAAAACATCTGGAAAAATGAAAACAGCTGTTCAGACAGGTGATGGAGGTCCATAGTGCATACAAGAGTGCAGACCTTCCATTTCTATTTGGAATTCAGGCTCAGTAAACATGGGCAGTGGCTATATATTTTATTTTTTTTACTGAGCAAATGACAGTATTTGGCAATCTATTCACTGCTAGTATTATTTTATACAATATATGATTATTTCAGTGCGTGAAGGGATTTAAGGATTGAAAAAGCGCCAATAAGTGCAGCATGGGAAAATTGGTTAAGTGTGCTAGAACATACAAGGCCTTCTTTATGTTTTCTTCTTGTCTCTGTCTTCTCTGTCCTGCCTCCCTCTTCATCTGCTTCTAATCTGGCTTTGGCCTTGGAATAACAGTCCTTGTCTTCTTGATGATACTTGCTTTTTGTGAAATGTAATGTGTGAATTATTCTACCCAACACTGTGAGTCACCTCTAGAATTCTTACATGCATGTTACTTAACTATTAATTTAAGCACTATTAATGTTAAGCTCAGTGTTTGGATCTGATGATAATCCAAAGATATCATCTTAGAATGAAGTTATCAAAATGACCAGAACCTGTATTGCTATATTTCATTTACAATTAGCATTAAGGTTTTAAGAAAGTTAGCTGGCTTATTCAAATTAGCTGGCTTATTCAATGAGCTCTACCAGCTCTCACTCTGTTACCATTTGATCATCAGTCTGTTTTCCCCCAATTAGTCTTTGTTTGTCAGCTTCTCTATTCTGAATAGCGCATCCATAACTTTTCCCACAAAAGGGCCTGGAATCCTTCTTGGTGAAGTGAAAGAGAATGCTTCAGGTTGCACCTGACTCCTGAATTTCTGAGCTCTCTGGGGTCTTTGAATAGAACTGGATTTTTAACCCACCCCTTGCTTTTTATTTTCAAAATGTGTCCACAAACTGTAGAATCTTATGAAAATTATGTTATGGCCATTATTAAATGAAATGACGAACAAGTGTAAATAATAAACTCATAAATAGTCTAACAACCTTACGTTTTTTCAACTATAATTTTTTCTTCAATCTCTTGCTTTCGTACACCATTAAATGCTTTTGGTTATACATACATATGCATAAACTGAACAGACAAAATTGAAATCGTACATTTTTTCTTTCTCAACAACGTCTTGCTGCCAGCGTTTCTTTCTGTCATGCTGTTATTCATATCCCTTATGGGTTTCAAACTTTCTGGTACTATATAGCCTATTTTATATGTTATTCAAGTTATGCCCTTATTATTTAATTTGACTTTTTGGACAAAGTAAAAAGCTAGATAAAAAAAAGACATAGCCAATCGACCCGTGAGTGGGATGAAAATTAATTTTTTAGAATGGATTTACATGGCCAGAATCCAGGTATTTTAAATAACCAATTTAACTCACAATATTTAGTACAATACAATTGCTGTTGCTGAATAAACCGTCTGGCGCAGCACATGTAGTGGTAAGACACGTTACTATAATCACGTTTTGAATTTTATGTTAAAATATACATAAACACGACAGTTCGAGACCCAATCCCGCACCTGCTTGGATCCAAGGGATTAAGAGGAGGGGCTCGCTTCCACTCAGTTCCAGCGCCGATTTCGGGAAAAGGAAATTCATATTCCGACATCCCGAGTAAACAGACAGTCGCCTGTTTATGCGAATTGTAGCGTAGTCTATGACTAAAAAGGAATTACACCCGATTTACCATTTCAAACGAACGACAGCAAACAATCAGCAATGCGTATACAGTTCAGGGGCGCTCGCGGTGAGTACATGGTCGTCTCGGCACAGAAGGCAATTTCTGACATGTAGCCTGAACAAGACCGTCGTGTTTTTAAACACGAAGATCAGTGATAATGCCTACAGGGGGACAGTCAGATAAATGCTACTTCTGTGAATTATACGCGGCATATTTCATTCTGGTGCGGAACACTACTTAACCCAATGCTTTTCAAATTGAAGCGGGGCTTAATTATTTGTCCGCCCTTTATAATTTAAAATTTTTTACGACGTACTACACTCTGTGACGTTCCGTAATATTCCACGTAGACGCAGCCAGGACTGAACTTGTATGCTACTTCGAGCTAATCAAGTTGGTCAATAAGAAAAGATGAGACGCCTTACTTCCGTTCAGTCACTTGATTTACAGGTCATTTAATATCCCGTATTTGAAAGCTTTGAGAAATATGGGACGCTACATCGAAATGATGATCCTGGCATATGTTCCTTTTTCTTCATTAAAGTGCCTTATTTCAGTATCTCCTGGCAACAGACAGATGAGGAGATGGAAAGGGATTGTGAAGGAAAGAGAAGACTGGAAGGAATAAATTTGGAATTAAGTTCAAGTCAGTGCACCACTGTAAGACATGATGTCTTGTCACTTTCGCAGTTTTATGTCTGTACTGTTAAGTTTCGGTATGAATGGCATGCATTCAGATTAATTGTCGTTGGTCTTCACAAACTCGAATACTTTGTTTCTGTTTCCTCTGTAAAGCGTCTTTGTGACAGTGTCTCTGTGAAAAGCTATGTACATATAAATTCGAATTGAATTGAATTAGAAGACTCAAATTCTGGGCAAAATAAGAGCGATATGCATTCTTTCTTCTAAAGCAATGACACTTACATGCACAACAATCTTTTTATTTTCACATCATGTTTTTAATAGGCCTTAACGATGATTACGTCAAATGCTAAATGCAGTGGTATTCCATTCGGGTGTAACGTTTTTGTAAACTTCTTACTGTGGAATATTAGAGAGGTATGGAGGCGCCAGGTGCCTTGATGACTTAATTGTGGTGATATAATCTTGTGACCAATTAAAATCCAATTAAAATGGAAGAAGATAATGTTGTAACTGAGGCCTTCATCACTGCTCATGCAAGTGGAGTAGTCACACCAGAAAACCATATCCTTGCGCTCCGAAACATGTCAACTCCCTTGACCCACTGGGATAACATAAGTGTAAAGGAGATCTTCCCTTTGGAGAGACACTTCTACAGCCAGGACAGAACGTACAGGGACTTCACCACCGCCATTCAGGTGCTTATCTTTATCGGCTCTCTATTGGGTAAGTGTACCACATGAATCACTGTTTTTATTACAGTAGCCTATGTCATAGCAATTAAGAACTGGCCTCCTAATAATACGATTGCAGGTTCAAATCCATTTCAGGGCACAGCAGTTGTGACCAGAGGCAACTCTCATGTTTTTCTGAAGGTTCCTACATACTGTGATGGACCATTCCTGACCCTTTCATCTCAACAAAACCCTATATTTAAATCATAAATGGTTAATTAGTTAAAAGTGGTTCAGGCGTCATTTTATTTGTAAAATCAACTATATTACACAGTATCCTTGACATACACATTTTGTTTACCATTCAAATCAAAAAATAAATAAATAAAATCTTTCACTTTGACTTGCCCAATGTCTTTGTGCAGCCCTGATATATGTCAAACATGCCCCTGTTTTTATCAGACAAAAATATACCATAGGATCTCACAACATAAGATTTATTATATTCCAAATGGGATTAAGAAAGTGACCATTCAAATATATGGTGGCTCACCTCAGGACATGCTTTAGTATTGGGCTTGTGGCTTTATAGAACAAGTGTTTTTATTGTTTTTATTGACAGTACCTTTATGACATGGGACCGTATACCAAATCAAATCTGCTTTTGGGATGTGGAGCTTTTGAAGAAAGCAACACAGGCAAACCTGTAAAATGTAAATTGTCCCAGCTGGCACATCACATCTGTGAAACAAACTTGGAACATCCAACAAAAGCACATGTGCCTAGCTGATATGCAAAACGGAACATTTCTCAAGTCATCGGAATGTACAGGTGTACAGGAAGGTGAATAGCCATTGTCTCCTTCATTTGCTTAACAATGCTTAAACCAAATGTCTCATGTCATTGCATTGTGTTATCCTTCGTTTTGTACAAATTTACACATTTTGTACAAAGACAACCTGAAAACATTTGGTTCTGGTGGTCTCATCAGCAGTTGGCAGTTTGTGTTTGTGTGTGTGTGCGTGTGTGTTCATCAGTGAAATGTGCTGTACTGAATAATGACCAAACACACTTGATGCTGGTCACTGTACTCTGGACCTGTTTTGTTGTGAGAAGTACGGCTGTCAGCGGTGTTGAGCAGTCCCCTTTAATAGGTTTGATTGGGATATAATGTAAATCACAGTAATGTGATGTCACAGAAGCAGATGCTGATGAAGGTCGCTGCATAAACTGCTGAAGTAATCATGTTCTTTCCTGATTAAGTAGATCTCACACAGTAGTCATCAAATAATTACCATGCCAGTCTGCGTGCTTTCCATATTAGACAAAAATTAATGATTTGTAATAACCTGCATTTAAATGAATGATATTTGTCTCTGCTAATGCTGAAAATGCCATACATATTTACCAGGATTAGATTAGGTGCTGTCCAGCTGAGGACCTGGATTTGGTGTCTGTGGAAGACTTGAATTTAAACTCAAATAGATGAACCATCGGGAAAGGAAATTGCCAGAAAGAAACTAGTCAACGGTGTCCCTGTAATTGTGGAATCACCGCTCAGTTGACCTCCAGCCCTATGAAAGGTTATCCATTTGAATTGAGTCTCTTGGACAGCAGATGCCCTGTTACATAAGATTACATTATTATCCTCTTTGCCCAGCAGATGCCCCGATCACTTATACATTTGGATAATTTACGGAACCTGTTCATCTATTATATGCTCTGAATCCCAGGTTTTAGAACAGACAAAAGAGCAGAGCCACAATGAATGCCTGTGAGTGCTAAGAGATGGAGGCAAACTGGTTAACTGCAAAAAAAGAGGTCTGGAAAAACCGTGATCATTTTCAGATTCAATTTGGCTGCTGTCGATCTGCACCACAAGGAAACAAATTGCAGGAACACTCATTTATTTCCTTGTGTTGAGCCCATTGTCACTGTGACAGGAGAATGAAAAGACGGTGGCAGTGAGGAAAAAGATGGAGATTGCACGGCTTTCCTTGCTGTATTTTCCATGCTCTCTTTTCTTGTAGTTTAACCCTATTAAGTCAGTTTTGTCAGCTTGGTTCATTGCCATTTTCATCTAAATTATAAAGAGGCCCTTTATAATTGAGGGAGTAGAAGGATGATGAAGTGATATTTGGATAACCCTATGGACTGCCATTGCAACCCTAGGTTGTGTTCAACAATATCTCAAGTGATGGTGGTAGTTGCTTCTTTTCACCCAACATTCTGTTCAGTCTTTTGAAGTATATATTTAGTGTGTATTTGATATCTGCAATGGCTTGTTTCTGTTTCAGTCTCTCCAAATGCTTTTTGCAGCCAGGTCTGCAGGTCATATTTCAGATTTCGGAACTGAATTTGTTTTACTTCAGTAGCTACAGACTTATGATTGGGAATTCAGCAATTGTGTTTAATCAGGCATATGTTTTTATGGAAGACTAAATATAGCTCCCTTTATAATTTGCTTTGGTACCAGATGTACTGCTATAAATAGCACTATAGTTGCAAGAGAGGCTCACGGAGTGGAAATGAGCTTCTGAGTTTAGGTTCTTCAAGCTCACAGTATATACTCATGTTTTTTCTTGTTGGTGAAATAGGGTGTATCATTCATGAGCACTTGTATCAAGCATAGATTTACTCATGGCTAACAGACTTCCCCCTAGTAATCTCATTAAACCTTTTCAAATGGGCCAAGTTTAGTTGAATTGTGAGACATTAATTAGCGAAAATTTCTAGCAAATATAATTAATTCATCATGTGTATGGAGTTTTGTATGTACCATAATACAATCTGCACAGTTTACAGTCATGCACACACACGCACGTTCCTCTTCTGGCAACTCTACCCAATGTGACTCAACCTTTGTATGCTATTTCTGTGCCACTCTTGTAGGTAACACCATGGTGCTGTGGTCCACATGCCGCACTTCTGTCTTCAAGTCTGTGACCAACTGCTTCATCAGGAACTTAGCTTGCTCTGGCATCTGTGCCAGCCTGGTGTGTGTGCCCTTTGACATTGTGCTGAATGCCAGCCCACACTGCTGCTGGTGGGCCTACACCTTGCTCTTCTGCAAGGTCATCAAGTTCCTCCATAAGCTGTTCAGCTCCGTCATCATCCTCAGCTTCACGGCCATAGCCCTGGACAGGTACTGTAGATGGGTCGCAGTTTACCAGAAGCCTCCAGGCAGGCTACTAAAAAGATGAGCACATCTGTGGAAACATGTTCATTCATCATTTTTATCATGATGATGTAGCATATTTGTCATATTTGTTTCAGTATTGCACTGAAATTGTGATAGTCTTATATAACAGCTAAGTGATGCTTCCTCATGAGTGATCCTCCTTTTTCTGTGTTGTGGAGTTCCTTCAGGGATTTCCAGAATTTGTTTGACATCAGCATCTTGCTTCTAGGGTTTCTGTTAATTCTGAAATATTTGGCTCCGTGTTATACTTGTCATACACAATATCAGGCCATAGGAGGATCCCTAAGGGTATTTTTATGGTTCAGTCCTTTTGTGACTTAGTCTGTGATTCATTCCTCTTCTACCACTATCCTTGGGAAATTCCACTTTTTTCCACAAATTTCCAAAAATAGAATTTTATTGCATGAAAGAGTACAAGGCTCAGCTAAGGCACTTCCTCCTTCAAAAGCATGGGAACTGTAGAATGAAATGAGTTATTATTGCTGTATACATTTGGATTTTAGATCAAAAGATGAATATGAGACAAAAGTAGAGAAAATTAGCTTCTATTTCATAATATTTACATGCATGTATGATTCACTATTTTACAGAAGCAGTTGTTTATGTGTATGATTCCCTCCATTTTCAGCTCTGATGTTCCCATACTTTTTGATAGCACTGTATATGCAAGCACACACAAAGGAAGAGATAAGAGGCCCACTCTTCCCTCACCACAAAAACGTCTGTTGTAACAAGGCTTTCAGTCTTCTAGGAGACTTAAAATCTTATTTTTTTCTCTCAAGTAGAAAATATTAGCCTGTTTTAAGTTACTGATTGCCTGACAAGTTAAATTTTCTGACCTCATTGGCAAATCTTGAAATGAGTCAAACTGTTTTACCTCATTGATAATACTTTTCTCTTGTTCATCAAATGAAGTGATAATAATTTTAGTAATAGAGTTTTTAAGTCTAAAAATAAAATGAAAAATACTTGTTGAGATTGACTTATTTTTTTATTTTTGGAAACTTGGCACGTGCCCTGTGTGCTTCTACCTGTTTAGACCGTATGATTTTTTGTGTGCCACAATAAATTATGGAGACTTGAAGCCTTGGACGAGACAAGGAGGGATAAGCGTAAGTCTGGCCCGTGCATACTGGTGGCCTTGCAGTGTATAAAGGTCCCCTTCATCCATTCAGTTAAAACGGCCATGCCTGAACAGTGAATAAAGTGAGAGTGACTAAGCCGCAGCATAAGCTGCATAGTAACAGTATGGGCTTTGTGTCTCACCAGTGATTGTATGGCAGAGTGGGCGTACAGGTCCTCCCCAGCTAACAAACAGAAAGGCCCACTAACAGCCTGCCACGGGCACTGCTGTAGGTCCACATTCTATAGTTAAAGTAAGATTTATTTGACTATAAATTTAAGCAACTTCATTTTATAAATATTTTCGTCTTACAAATCATCAAATCAAGCAGGCCAACCTCAGGGGAATCTCAGAGTAGACCAAGCCTCCCACTCCCCCATGTGGTGCTGGTCTAAGTCATATTTACTATTTGCTTAGCTGGTGCCCTTATGCAGGCTGGTTTTTGTCACCAAACATTGTATGTTTACACATCAAGTTATGTTCTGAAGCAGATTAGGTTAAGCAGTTTGTTTAAGGATACTGTGCCTGATATAAACCACAATCGGGCAGGTACAGTCAAAAGTCAGTTCCCTAACTGCACCTTCAAACTGCTACCATGGAGATAAGTACATTTTAGGAGATACAGCAGAAAAATAATTTTTGTATTCAGAAAAAAATATGAAAAGAAAAGAACTTCAGTGCACCTACAGTGCAGTCCTGCTGAAAAACAATGCATGCTTTTGAATCAGCTCCACCTCCTTGAAGTATATTTGTGTGGTCATGTGTTACAGTGATGTCCAACATTACATGATACACAGTATCATTTTATCATCTGTAAGCTCTGGGTCATTGTGTCTGTATCATGTGGTAAAAACACTTGCATTTAATACTTAAGTCTTACCACAGTAACAGTGTCTTTTTTATTTTATTATTCTTGAGGTTTTTCTGTTAACCTTAACAATATGTTTTGACTTTTTAATATCTCATTTTCAGGTACTACTCAGTTTTGTATCCACTAGAGAGGAAAATCTCGGACTCCAAATCCCGAGACTTGCTCATCTACATCTGGGTCCATGCTGTTGTGGCCAGTGTGCCCGTGTTTGCCGTGACCAACGTGACAGACATCTACGCCACAGCCCTGTGTACGGAGCCCCAGAGCCCTTCTCTGGGCCACCTGGTCTATGTGGTGGCCTACAACGCCAGCACAGTGGTCCTGCCGCTGAGTGTGGTCTTTGTCCTCATGGTGCTGATCCGCAGGGCCCTGAGCGCCAGTCAGAAGAAGAAGGTGATCATCGCCGCCCTGCGCACGCCCCAGAACAGCATCTCCATCCCCTACGTTTCTCAGCGCGAGGCGGAGCTGCATGCCATGCTGCTGTCCATGGTGCTGACTTTCCTGGTCTGCAGCGTGCCCTACGCCACGCTGGTGGTCTACCGATTGGCGATGGACGCCCCCGAGCTCTCGACGTTCCTTTTGCTCACTGCAGTCTGGCTGCCCAAAGTCTCTCTGCTTGCCAACCCGCTGCTCTTCCTCACCGTCAACAGGTCGGTGCGCAAGTGCCTGCTGGGCACCCTGGCCCAACTGCACCGGCGCTACAGCCGGCGCAACGCGGTGAGGGCCGGCGGCCTGGTGGAGGTGGTGGGCGAGCCGGGCGTGCGCTCGGGCAGCCAGCTCCTGGAGATGTTCAACATCGGGCAGCAGCAGATCTTCCAGGCCACCGAAGAGGACGAGGAGAATGAGGTGCGCTCCGTGGCGTCCGGGGACTTTCAGCACAGTGAGCTGGAGCAAGCCCCTCCCCCCTCGGGCCTCGGGCTCAGGTCTTCGCAGCCGCAGGCGGGCGCCGGTGGGCCGGGTGCCGGGGGCGCGGTCCCCAAGTGCTCCCCGCTGCACGGCTGCGCAGAATCCTCCTCCCAGGTGGCTCCAGCCATGCCCTTGGAAGGGGAAGAGGGCGGCGACAAGTACACCACGCAGATGGGCTTCGGGCCCTTTGAGCTGCCCCCGCAGTGGCTCTCAGAGACCAGGAACAGCAAGAAGAGGCTCCTTCCCCCGCTGGGGAACACTCCCGAGGAGCTCATCCAGACCAAGCAGCCCAAGATCCGCACCACAGAGAGACGTATCAGCAGAAACAACAAAGTCAGTATATTCCCCATAGTGGACCCATGAGATTTACACGCAACTTTTTCCCACACTCTTTCATTTCTGCTGTGGAGCACACAATATTCCCTTTTCAGCTTCATCAGACTGCTCTTTTTTTGGCAGGAGAATATTTGAACAGTAGATCTTATTTAGGACAGATTATTGCATTATTGCAGGACTTCTACAAATTTATAATCAAAGTTTAATGTACGGCATATTTTCATTTTACGCTTCCACAACGACAGTGTTATATAACCAATTTTCATATTTTTTTAAACAACATTTCACTCTTGCATACTAATGGGACTGGATTCAGCTCTGTGATCATTGTGAATGGAAATACTCTTCTTTCCAAATCAGGCTCCCAAAGCAGGATCATGTGACCCACCATGAGCTGGCAGTTTCCTTATGATTTCCCCATTTTAATGAGTCAATTTGGGATGTTTTCTTTAAAAAAAACAAAAAAACAACATTTTCGCTAATGATGTATCAGAAGGCAAACCTTTTTTCTTTATGTAACATTATTCCAGCAAACGTGGCGAGTGTTTTCCATGAGTCAGATAATTGTTTGTAATAAAATAATTTGATCATTCAGCTGTTTTTCTGTAGCAGGCAGGCACTAAATGAGGCAGTTTATTCAAGTAAGTATAGAATTACAACACTCATTTTACAGTTGCCAAAATGTATTATTCAGAGAATATTTAAATGATAAAATTGGGTTCTGTTCTGGCTGTGTACTTTCAAAGCAATACATATTAAAGGCTTTGTTGAACAGTGCTCTGTAAAATTTAATCATAATCACAACTCCTGTAATTACATTGCTGTAATTTTGATGACTTCATTGGTAGCAATATATATTTAATTCACTGTGTAATAATTCTCTAACGATACAGACCTACTTCATTAAAAAAAAACATTTAAAAGGCAATATTTTTTTTGATTCAGGAGAAGTCATTAAATTTGACCCTTGAAACACACTGATCAAATCTGTTTTTTTTTATCGTGGTACTGTTCTTTAGACACTATGAACTCCTCAATAATTCAGTGAGGTTTTTAATTATTTCTAACATTGCTGAAAATGCATAACAGTCATAAGTATACTTGTAAGACATAATGTTAAATGTATGTATTAAATGTATGTATAAAGAGCAGCGGGGAACCAAATAATTATGTTACAGTTTTCTCATTTAGATTTCAATATTTCGTATTGTTCAACAGAAATTAGGTGCTTGGAATTGGACACGAACAAAACAATGTGCAAAGCACAAGCTTGCCCAGAATTATACTGTTTTCTAGGCTTACATGTGTTTATGTTCTGTTATTTTCAAAGCTCATAGCGTGTTCTGTCATTGCTACTCACAGCATAGAATGGGTGGTTTATGGTTTTGACCAACCACCAGGTCATGTTTTCAATGCTATTGTGATTTTAAAATGTGTGACGAAACAAATTGTGACAAAACAAGGGAAACCAAATAGCATTTTAGACCCCATAAATTCTCTTATTAAACATAATCTGATTTACCTCTCAGTGGTGAAAACAGCCTTTTCTGAATGCACCCCATTTTCATTGAGGTACTAAATATTTTTCAAATTTAGTTGCATATTCTTCTGTACTATTTTGAAAAGGCAAGAAAAGTAAGATTGATCTTTTCATCATAGTAATGCTGTGAATTGACCATTTGCATTGGTATTGCAGAGCTAAATTTAACCACTGTTAGTTCTTTCTGAAGTGCCAGCAACAAAGATGACTTAATATGCAGTAAATCTTCCATCACATTGTTTCTTTTATTTTAAGAACATTTTACATTAATTGTTACGAAGTTACAGACTATGTGTACGACCAGAACAACAAGAACAGCAAGGGGGTCAAATACACCAAATAACACCAATGAGAAAGATTACTAAATAAAATAGGCTTAAAATAGAGCCTTTGCTCATTACCATGTCTAGGTTGAAAATAGAATTTTGTCTTTTTAAGTTCTTAGTCATGCACCACAAAGGAAATACAGCAGTAAATGCAGTGAATGTAGTAAATTATGTAGTTTTCTAGTTCCCAATAAATTAATTTTATCCTCCGCAAAATGATACATTTATTGTAATGGTGACATGAAATTTTAATGTGGTTTTTGTCCATATATAATTTATGAATTGTGAATAATTTAGCTTCCTTTTCTGGCCATAGGCACCACTAAACTGTATAATGAAACTTGCACCCCCCCTCCCCCCCATCCACACACTCACACATGAACATAGATGCTTATTCATGCAAAGTACAATATCCAAACAGCCATTTGCCGACGAAGCCACTGTGATATACCCACAGCAAAACCTGGATCAATAAATCTTCCACTGTATGCTTTAATGTACCAGTTTTTGTGTGGACAACCAGTGTAAATAATGACTGAAGCTCTTATCAGAAGCTGAAAGGTGCAATTCACTATCAGTAAACACAAGAGCAACCAAGAGACTAGCACTGAGTTTACCTGAAAGCTTGAAAGGCCTTCTGCAATTACAATAATTCTGGTATGTTCTGATAATGAATGTGATTTGTTGTATGTAGCTTTGTTGCTTTGTGATTTCATATAATTACAGTTTATACCAGTCTTATACATTTCTCTCAGAAAGTACTTGACGTCATATTGCAACTTTGTATGTTCTCTCAAGAGCCACTAACAGGGAGAGAGCATGCTCAGAGTAGTTAACACTTACACATTTCAAGCATCCTCTAGTGGCAAGTCCTCAGTGAGTCCTGTTGCCCTACCTGGTGTAATTTCTTTGCCGAAAGTACACCATAATTTTCCTTGCACCAGGATCTGCATGTCAGCTTTCACATGCCTATCAGTGCTGACTGCAAAATGGAAAGATGAGTCAGGAATATTTACTGTAAAAATTACGTGCATGGTTAAGCCTGCAATGCTTTATGTCGCAAATTAAAATTTCTCACATGTATCCTGGTTCACTGGCAAAGACAAACATGCAAACAATGCCTTGTCTTCTTGGAATGGTTTTCAGTCAGAATGATCATGTTACCAGGTGTTGCTGAGAATGAAGTTGAATCTTCAGCCACCTAAGTCCACTCCTGAGGCACTATGGTACCCTCGGCCCAGTCAATTGTGCAGTGTTTCTTGGTTTTGACATTTCACATGGTTATCGTGAAGAAGAGGAAATAAACTGATCTTGTTCCACCTAGGTTGCCAGAACTGTGACAGGTTTATTGAACTCTTTCAAAAATAAATAAATAAATAAATAGAAGAAATTGTAGGATGGTCATGGTAGGGTGACCATGGTAACCTTGCGCTCTGGTTGTGAGAGGTTCAAGGTACATTATGTGGGCTGTGACAGTATAGAGTGGTATGACTGACATTTGTGACTGTTTGAAAATGGACTCTCTTCCTTCTGCTAAGTTCTCTTTTCTTCATCTTTGAAGAACAACCAAGGTGCATTAAAGACCCTGCTTTCAATGGGGTTCATATGCTCAACTCACATTTGTGGCGTGCGATGGAAGAAGCACATCAGTAGACCCACATTTATTGACTGACCAAAGGGGCTACTGCAGTAATGGCATTTTATTGCTATTTCATTTTCATGTTTTCCCCCCCCCAAGATTTTATCTGGGTGTCCATTCCAGAAGTTTGTTGACTGTACAAGTTGTGTTCTGTGTTTAAAAGTGCTAGACTGTCAACTTCATTGAACACATCAGTGGGCCTTTTGTCTGAAATGTACTATACTGCAGAATATTATTGACATTTTATGCACAGGGTAAACGTGATAAAAGACTGTGTCATGTGTTTGTTGAGATCAGCCACTGTAGATTATGTAGTTTATGTGCTACATTGAGAGAACAGTTGCTGTTATTTGCAGCATGCAATAGACTGATAGTTGATGGGAAGGAATACAGCAATGTCATCTTTAATAACATATATTTATGATTTACATTTTATGTGCATATATTCCTGATAGTATGATTTTTAAATCAGACAACCTTCTTCAGAAGAGCTTTATGTGGCCTATCATTAACAGTAGATGCCTTTATTGTACTAATAATCAGTGTGCGTATCATGATGTGGCCTAGATTATTTTAAACCCTTTGAGAAAGGGAATTAATTAGTAGTAATCGTCTTTGGCAATACAGCACAATTGTGTGTTTCAGCCTGAGCTGTGGCACATGACGTGCTGGTGTTTCTGTGAACAGAGTCGCTGTTCTTACAGTGGTCACAGAAGTGAGATGAAATTGCCATTGTCATAAATTGATTCCACCTTTCATCATCACCATTCTCTTTATCTTCCTCAATCAAATCCTTTGACATCTCCCCCATTAACAGTGCTACCATCATTGCTGTCATTGGTAGTGTGGTTTTACTGCCACACTGAAGGTTTCAGTTTGGCTTTGTTTTTTTAAATCACTGTAATCATGAATGTTTAAAATGACATGAATGTTTAATGTTCTGTCAGCTCTTTTCTTATTCACTCAAGTGGCTAGGTGAAAATGGAGAGTTTATGAATAATTGGTGGGTCATAATTGGTTTACATTGCTGATAACATGACCATAAAAGTAATGCAATGCACTGTGAGATGCATTTTAATGTTCAGACATAACTGTAAACAAATATTTTGACAAGTATAATAATGAATAACTTGAAATGTGTACATATATGGATAACTACCAAAATAAAGAAAACACGTACATAAATAAGGGATGCACATACACATAAATACAGTAAGTGTATTGAAGGCAGATGCTTCCACACAGATGTGGTTCCTCAGCAAATTAACATCTCATCACGCTTGCAAAAATGCTGGAGAGGCCCAATTAGGCCCACTATAGTTATAAGAAGAGATCTCAGTGACTTTGAAAGAGGTATGGTTATTGGGGCATGTTTGTCAAGAGCTTCACTGATGAAGACTGCTGAACTTGCAGATGTTTCATGAGGAATAGTGGTGTGGTGATTTTCACATGGAAGCCTGAGGAAATTACATGATCAGCTAGGGGCAACTTCAGTCCGTAGCACATGATGTCTGTGCATGGGTTAGAGATACAAAGCAGAACAGACTCACAGCTCTGAATCACTGGACTGAAAATATCAGTCTGGGGTGTGAGCACTTACATGAAAAACAGTCAGTCAAGAACTTTGAGTGGGATACAGTGGTTGTTTCTTGTATGTTGGCCGAACCTGTAAATTGGAGCAGATTACGCCTGAGGCAACAAGGTAAGAGCTTTGGTAGCTTTTGGCTTAGCAGACCAATGTTGTTCCAATGTACTGTAAGCAGTGAGATACACAGAGCTGACGTGAACACCATGAAAGACCTGAAAAACAGTGCTTTTAATCTGGATTTGCATTCCTTGAAAAGCTCATTGAAATTCATTTCTTCCCACACTTCCTTATTAGAAGGGTTTAGGGTATTTTATATTTCCTCTATCCAAAGGGCTTATGTGTTTCTGGAACAGACACAATGGCCTTTAATCATTGAAAGGTTTGTGGTAGATGTGTCACATGACCACTTTTCAGACTACAATGGGATTAAAATGAGTTCACTCAAGTTGTTTTAGAGATAGGGAATATGATCAAATAATGGATATCAGCTGAATTTCCAATGCATGGCCAGTGTAATCCTACATATTTGATTCTGCTGTGACTGCCACATACATAAAAAGTTAATCAAATACAGTGAGAAATAAGCACAGCAGTAGAAGCAGTTTGAAGTATCGAATGCATCATTTATTAAACTATATATTTTTTACTTGCACTTGAGGCTGCGCATCATCTTTGCTGAAGTTTTTATTTTTTTTGTCAGTCTTAGTGACCTTTCCTTTCTGTCCTGACATGTTTTATCTTCAGTCTCTCCCTACCCTAAAAGACAAATGACTTATGATTAGCCTACAAAGGAGGGTACAAGAATTTTCTTTTCACTGAAATTTTCAGGGTTCTCTCTATCCAATCACATGCCTTTTTTTTGGTCAGCAAACAGTCGTGTTCATAAACAGGAGCAGTCCCTTCATCCAGCAACAGGAACATTTCATTTCTGGTCCTTTTATTACACTTATATAATTAGAAAGATATTACTTATTATTTTAAGAAGCACATTTAAAATGTTCAACAATTCTATGGAAACAATGGTATGAAGGGCCAAATGTTACATTTAATTTAATTATTTTACCATGGATTTTTTCTCCCATATTTAACCAAAATACCCCCCCTAGAAAGCAATAGAGAGACTCAACTTGTAGGGTAAATTTCCTATGTTCTGAGATAGGCGTATTGTATATTTGCCTTTCTTTATTCATGTTGTCAAGCGCCTGCAAAACCGCTTGTGGTTAGTGGGTTGCTCGGCAACGCAGGATCCAGCCCTCTCCAAACCTTGGTCTTTACTTGGTAGTCAGTTGCATTATTAATCCTGTGTTCCTATTGGTCGGTCTCTGTTTGATGGTAGACGGCATTGCAAATATGTAATTTTCACAGGGCCATTTATGAGAGAAAAGTGTGATGTCAGCTGATGGCCTGCATGCCTCATTTCACCTGTACAGCCAGTGAATTTGTCAATTAACAGACCGTGCTTAGAGATAACATGACTGCTTTTATAGCATTACTATTTGTCTTGTGCTTCTGAGTGTTACTTTTGCAGTTCCTTGTGATGCTTCAGACTTTCCACCTCTGACACCTTTTTAGTCATCAGACTACTATCTGGAAAAATTAGGGGTGCTAACACCCCTCTTTCTCACTAAATATCAGTGATGATAACAGTGAGGTTATCACATTGCTACTATCTCACACCACAGCTGTGAAAATTTGATACAATGTGATGTGGATCATGTCATCTGTTATGCAAGCACTGCCACAGACATTACAGATGTGCTGCTGGACCTGTGAAAGGGGTTTGTATAGTATGGAATCCTGTGAGATATGACTAGCTCCCTCTGTGCAGGGCAAACAGCTCATTGGCCTGGGAGTATCAGCCTCATCAGATGGACTCTCACAGCCACACTTTCCCACAGGAGTACCGCCTCTCCAAGTGACCCACTTTCTTTCATTCTCTCTGTACGGATCTCACTCAATGAACAGGAAGAATTACGGTCCATTTAATTGATGACTTTCTGTTCAATCTGTTTGGTCCTTTATAGAGAGGGGGGTAAGTGTCAGGGAATGAGCTTATCAAATTTCGCAGCTCTGAGTGGACATGTGGTGACTGCAGTGCTCCCGATGGCCCACTCCTCAAAGCATCTGTGCCTCTGGCCTGACAGGAGAAATCCCGCCAGGATGCAACAGTTCAGTCATGCAGCATTGAATAAATTCTGACTGAATCAAAATATGGTAACAGAGAAAAAGGAGTTTAGCCCAGTTTCCAGTCAGGATGGTTCATAGTTGAATCCATGAGCGGTAATAGGGTATCCAGTGTGCCTTAGTTCCTGCTACACAATTTTATTTTACCCACTTCATTTTGTATGCTCAAAACCACCCTGTGGCCAACCAGTTTTTCAACTGTATACAAGCTGCAATACATGGATTTATTATGTAATGTTATTATTTTAAACAATATTGAAAATGTAGTCAAATATGTCAGCTTTTTTTATTTGTATTTCATTGCAAAATACATGTAAAGTTTGCAAAGTACCCCTCTTTCTTTAAGCAATTGACAGCTGCTAGGTGTGTAAAATAAGGTGGCAATGATTTCTGCTAACATGCATGTGTGGGCATACGTGCAGCCATACATCATACATCAACAAAACACTGAACCAAATATTTCATACTTTTTTTGAGTATACCAATTTGTCATAATGAGACCGCCCAGTGACTATGTTTTGTTCAAGAATTCGCTGAAATTCAACACTAATGAGGCAGCAGATACTTCATCCTGTAGAAAACAAGAGAATTCACAGACCCACTGGTGAACCAGAAACATTTTGTTCATTGGACATCCTGAGACTGAACCCGTATCTAATGACCTGTGCCATAGAGAACCTACTCAATCTGTTAAACTACACCAAGAGATCAGCATATGCCCATTAACTAGGCCAGCCCAACTCTAATCGGCTGGCCCAATCCAGTGAGCCTACTTTTTTAAAGATGCTCACTCAAGAGAGCTGATAGGAAAGGCACTCAGCTTTACCCTTACACTAAATTGAGATGCAAAAAAATTCAAAGTGTAATTGAAAGCATAGAAGTGGCCTCGTCAGTGTCTCCACCACTGTGCTTCATAACCCCAGCATTAGCAGGAGTGCAGAGACCCATGATTAGAGTTGAGCATTGACACATGCATGTCAGCCAGCAGACTCTGCTGCCTACTTATAAAAGGACAAACAATTTGACTCCATATTTACGTTTCATTACATTCCATTTTGGCACACAGTTAAATGGCAGCCTTTACACGATCGCTAACTGTTTCCTCTCGCTTCAACCACTCAAGAAAAGCCGTGCAACTATAGCTGTCCATTCCAAGCATTGTTCTTCCTCTGTTGCTGTAATGCTGTTGCTTCATTTGCAATAAACCATCTCTCTGTCCTTGATCCTCTTGAGTTTGCATACAGTTCAAGAAAAGGTGTGGAAGGATGTATTTTTAAGTACAGTTCACAAGAAATTTGTACACACCTTTGATCATTTGAGCTATTTTCTGTATTTAATACCATATTAAATATGGTATTAAAAATGGTATTTTTGCATAATGACACATTTCAATGTAAAAAATCAATGTGTATTTTGGATAAGATATTTTTTTAAATGCGGATGATCACAGAGATATCTAGTGAAGTATGCATTTAAGCCATGAGACTGATGTGTGCAGGCTGTTCTTAATATGTATATATCCTTTAAATCATTTGGAATAACTTGTGTCTAGTGGGACAATGCAGACAAATTTGAAAAGCATTACGATATTGCATACTGTGCCAGCCTGAAGGATTGACAGGATGCCTTGTTAAGATAAATTAAACTAATCATTCATCTAAAGGGTACCATGAGGTAATACCACAATCAAGTCAAAGTTCACATGACAAGCTACAATGATAACATTCTATTTCATTGTTTTAATATGTTCACCAAAACATGTAATTATATTGCCTAAAGTATATTGCTTATGTTTTCATGCATTCATATATAGAAGGTAATGAACAGTATCAGTCTCTTTCAGAAGGATGTGAAAGAACCAAATTTCCAAGCCTGTGAAATGAAATCCACATTATCAATGTGAAGTCCAGGGGCGTTGAGAAGAAAAATTGAATAATTATGGTAATTATCAGTGAGAACTGGCTTTTTTGAAAATGTGAACTATATTTCAATTGCAGCAAGAGCCCTTTAGAATTCTAATGGAAAACTTAAAATAAAAAAATGAAAGATATAGTATGTGAGAAGGACTGACAGGAAAAGGGGGGAGGAGGGGAGTGAGGGTACTCCTTAGCTGTTCGATGGAAAAAAATCACCATGGCAACAACATTCACATACCCTTCAGCTCATTCAGCAATAATTCCTGGATGCAGTACCAGCCATTTTGGAGGGAGCAGTGCAGTGTATTAATTTTTTTTTCTTCAAATGAAATTAAGGTCCCAGTCCAGATCTAGTTGTTCTGTGGCTAGAAAAGTGTTCTGATTATTACTTTACTATGGGCCCGCTGTGCTGTTAAAAGAAGACAGAGAGGGTTTGAAGAAGTAGGCTACTCTGAGGTGTTCTCTCTCTCTCTCTTTTTGCTTAACGATTGCTCTTCACAACAGGGGAGCAGAAGATGCTTCACGTTAGAGCTGAGAAACTGAGTTCTACTGGCTATTGCCTGTAGAATAAGGGATCAATAGGGTCTGTGAGCCTATGGATAGGTTGACTAGAATCATGAGAACAGTTAACTCAGTTACATGGAACAAAGTTGTATGAAGTTTAGTGCAGTTATTTGCAGTTAATCCCCCTGAATTAATAGGCAATAGATTGTGTATTAATTAATAGGCCTATATATAAACACACACATTCATACAGAGATATACAGAAACTATACAGAATGGACTGTTGAACGCTTCAGTAACCAATAAAGCTGGGGTTGTGTTTGTATAGCAACCAAATCCGGGCATTTCCATGTTCCTAGATACCAGTTTGACACATCCAGGGAAAAATGTGTTTCGGGACCGGCTAAAACTAAACAAAGCAGCAAGTTGACTAAAAAGGTGCGTATCGTTTAAACACTATGACCAGCCAACGTTACTTTGTCTTCACAATAGTTTTAATATGTTTTGACAAACTTGCGACCAGCGTGTTTACAGTTCCAATATTCGTTCTCTTCTCTGTTTAAACTGAGAAAGCTGGTGTCATGTCAAAACGAAACTTGTTCTGTCAGCTAGAGAATCGATGGGGATAAAACAAAGAACCCAAGAAAATGTCATCCATGTCCAGCCACATTATGTAGCAACAATATGTTGCTTGTGAACTAACTAGCCTAGCCACGATTGGTAAACTCTACGTAAAGTTAGCGGACTTCCTTGTGACAATGAAAGCCTGTCTCGGTTTAAGGACCGTCACATAAACGCAACGTTTATACACATAAACTCACAACAAAGAGTGCATGTTCCTTAACGACACTATGTTTTTTTTTTTGGTTTAGACTAGATTACAATGGACATCACGAAGGGCAGTCTCGATAGTATCTCACGTCCTGCATCCAGCGAGCGTTCTCGCCCTGGTAGCCGAGTTTCTAGTGCATCGCTGCTAGAAAGAAGAGTCAACCACGCCATCCCTGGGTCCTTGGTTGTTCTAAGCCCAGATATCCCAGAAATGCAGGTAACGTGTTTTCTATGGATTTAATGATCTAGTTTCATTAACTTTCCATTCAAATGAGATAATAATTAGCGACAATATTCGATTGATGGAGTGTGATATCTAGATTAGTTTTGTAAGTTACGTTAAACGCGTTTATGTAACATTGCATGAAGAAAATGCTGTTCATGCTCCAGGTAGGCCTATATCAGAAAATAATATAGCATTTTACTTCATGTAGGACCGAATGAGCACGCCAGAAAATGTCTGTTCCTCAAAGTCTTCTGAAGACCTGCCCCAAGGGCTGTTGGATGTTGAACTGACTGAAGCAACCACTGCCCAAGCAGAGGACATTGTGGAGTCAGCTCTGCCTGACAATGCCTCCCCTGATACTGGTGGGTAGTTCACAATAGTTTCTTTTACACCTGCCTGATCAGTGCAGGCAGCATCTGCAAGCCCAGCAGATTTAGATAAGGTCACATATTACTTATGCTTTGTATTCACAAATTAAACATTGACCCTTGCTAATTTTTTAATATCTTGAACCTGGATCCAACAGTGCATTTTTGATGATACATGTCACATTTCTGTAATTGACTGAAACTTATGTGGATCCCCTTGTGCAAAAGAATCTGATGAGGAAAACAAAGATCCAGAGGTTCAGAAAGCCATCCATAAAATGAGGAAGTTGGACAAAATCCTGGCTCTGAGGATCTCTAAGGAAATAGACATCAAAAGGCAAGGGAAGGAACTCCATCAAAAACTATGGGAAGAATTACAGGTGAGAACATTTTCATTACAATTCCAGAATGTATTGATTCATGTGAATGGAGTACTGTATGGATTGACAATTTTAAGAGCACTGTCACTCGCAGGAATTGAAGCCTAAGGAGGCACCGGAACGTTCTGACGAAGCTGAAAATACAAGACTGTTTTTGGCTCTGTCTTCCAGCAGTAAGTGCTTCAGTGCCTTTGTCAGAATACAGGCCTATTTGCCAGAGTGTGCAGTATTTGTGTCAGAAGAACTCAACTTCAGTATAACCTCTTTTGTGCACGTAATCCATGCTTACTGTCTGTAATGCCCAAACTGCATGGGAGCATGGGAGCAATGTTTGTTTTATGAGGGTTAGTACAATTTGTAGATGAATGCCATGGCTGGTAGCAACTATTTTCCCTAGGGCTACACTTTCCTCACGTCCATGTTTGATTCCCTGACTTCACAATGTATGGGGCGGATTGAAGCCATGTGAATATACCTCTTTTTTCCCCTAATAGGTTTCTAATTCATTGCAGTTAGATGTAAACTGGGCCTGTCTCTTAGTACTGAAAACTAGGCTCAGTTAATGGTGTTTATTAAGATTCCAGATCCTTCCCCATTTGCTCTGGATTGGGACAGAAATGTCAGGTGTCTTTGTTCTGTTCATGTTAGCTTTTAGCTCCAGTGATGAGGTGGATTATCCCCCGGTGTTCGAGACCCAGATTCCAGACGATCAGTGCGACAGGGATGGCAGTTACAGGAGAGAAAGTAAGCAATGCAATGGCTCAAGGGTGAATCGTCTCCTGTAAAATCAACATGTCCACTACGTACACCATTAACTGGGTCATTGTGGTAAATGCTTGAATGGCTTAAATATATGGGATGAAAATAACTGAATATAACTCAACTAGGCAACAGTTGGGCGCTGAGAGCAAGGGTGATTCAGTAGGTCATTGCTTCAAATAGTGCTTTTAGGGGGTGCAGCAAGAGGGTATAGGTTTGTAAGCATGTTACCTAAATCCAGATCAGATTTGTGCTTTACCCATTACCATGCTGTTTTTAGTCACTTGCACTAGATGGCGACAGATATCCGTATAGGAAACCATAGGCCACTTGAAAATCATAGGTTTTTCAAACTACTGTTCTCAATACTTTTGGATGCAAAGTGTAATCTTATATGAGGCCATACCTTCTGTTCAGTAATTTTTCTATTCTAAATAGAAAGTGACACAAACTGTATTAGCATGTGACAGTATACTTATTTAAATCAAACTGCTATTATTATGTATTTGAATCTGTCTATTGCCAGGTTAGTTATAGTCATTGTTCTACATTCATCATATTAAACAATAAAGTGCATGCACATTAGAATGTATCTGTAAACGTCTGGCATCCACAAAATTATGTATGTATGCAAAGCGGTTACAAACATTTACCAAAAAACAAGTTGTTAATCAAGAGCTGCACAAATCATATATTGTGTGTAATTCGTGGCTTTTACAAATGGCCAACTTCCATGCAGTCTAATGTGTTCATGCTCATACATACGCGTGACTGGTTTTCAGGTGAAACGGACCGTAGTAAAATGGCAGATTCCTCCAAAGTGGCACTCGAGGAGAGTGTGACAGATCAGTCAGAGGGCAGACCGTGCGGAGTCGACAGGGGCAAGAAGAAACAAGACTTTGTGAAGAAAAACATTGAGGTATGCCGGGCACCGCCAGGCACTCTACGCAGAAATATGGCAGCTGATTTAAATCTATAAGTCTAACAGCTATAGTCAATTTATTTTCAACTGTATAAATCATCCTGGGGTTGAAATTAAAAGTACGTCTTCAGTTCAAAAAAGCATGATTGAACAGAACATTGGTACGATTAGCCAGTGGCACCGGCCTGATGTGACTGTATGGAAAATGGCAGCTGGCGAGGGATGCTGGGAGCCAGGTGCTAATGACGGACGCGGAGAAGACGCGGCTGGCGGAGCTCCTCCAGGATCTGGACAGTGGGGACGAGGGGGACCAGGTACATTCTGATTGGTAGAACGCGGGTCGGATTAACATGTCACATTCAGGGTCCTATGGTTGCTGTTATAGGACCTACAGACACCCCACCTAAGAGAGTTCATCTGAGGGTCAAAGAGCTCTCTGCTCTAATCCATACAAACATGATTTATCCAGTGGTGAGAATACTTCACTGATATATTATAGAATGTATTGGTAAAAAGGTAAAAGCACAAGGGTCTGTAATGAATGTATAGGATATATGTAATCTTTATATCTGCGATAGAACACTGAATTCACGCATCAAAATTGCTGTCCAGGACAGCATACAAAATCAGTAGTAAATGGCAAGTATATAGGAAAGGTAATTGCTATAACTCTTTTCCTACTGCCCCTGTAAAAGCACAGTAAGCAACAGGTTATCTGGTCATCTGGTTATCTTGATTCTCTTAATTTTGTGGCCTCATTATCTGGATTTCCTGTTTCTTAAACCCTGTATTACTTCCTTGAGGCATCAGGATCAGCAGTGTGCACTCTGCAGGAACAGGAAGTTGCAGTCATCAAGAAGTGACCTTGTTTTGGTGTAATATATATGGTTTCTTCATTGATGTCAACGTGTGGGTTTGCCTCTGAGGAAATGGCTGAAGTGAAACAGATGGATTCCACAGAATTATCCTCTGTGTTCTGTAGGTTTTATAGTCTTGCGTTCAGTTCATTTGAACTCCACACGAACGCTCAGATTACACCAGCTGCTGCCGTGGTGATGTATCCAGATATGGTCGCCAGTGATTTTAATGTACAGCCCGCAGTAAAGCGCAATGTCTCTCTCAGGACATTACGCCTAGGAAGCCACACAGCAGCCAAGCCGACGTGCTAATCTAGGTCATGTCTTCACCTCACCAGACTGATCACATCCTTGCAGGGGAGTGAGCCTCAGGGCGGCCATTTTAAAGCTATTATTAAGCAGACGTCAGGCACTATTTACAGTTCACAGGGGTTCCTGCACGTTTCTTGAATATGACAGAAATGCGTGGCATTGTTTGTCATAAATTCTGTGTAAAGAATGTGTCTGGTTAAGGTGAGCAGGTTAAACAGAAAGCACATTATTTACTCCCTCTTTCAATCACAATGACTATGTGATATTTCATTTTCAAACCTTTTTTTTCATGGCATCCATATGTTGAATCCTCTCCAGTGGAGTTTTACTCCTTTTCTCACGCATTCCTTTTTCTTGGCTCGAAAATTAGGTCAGACTTTATGGTTGGGTCAAATAAGTACATAAGCTTGTGAAAGTTAATTAACAAACAGGATACAGAAGATATAAGATGCCAAATATGAAATCTGTTTTCATTGATATATGCTATTACTTGGGCAAATGCATATGCAATCTTGTAATCTTTGATCTACCTGATGGGCATTTATGTGCTTGTAGTCTGCATTTTAAAATACCATACTGTGTGCCCTAGGTATATTTATATACAGCTAATAATGGTTACATGTTTCATACATGTCCGCATGACTGTAGAAGATGCATGATGAGGCAAAAAATTCAATAGAAATTTTCAGATGGATTTGAGAGAAAGTATAGATTATATTTTACATTTATATTGTGCTTTCCTGTTTGCATGACAATAATAGATGTAGAGTATCTGCTATGCAGAAAAATGACATGTTGATTTTAACAAGTCATTGACTCATACAGAAAAAGTAAACATGCCATACAAATAGCAGAGGAGCTCTTAAAAAGGGGGAGGGACTGGCTGGCCCACTGTCAAGCATTAAACCCCTTCCCTTAGCTAATTAGCTCTTTCCCTAGAATTTATGCTTACCATGAGTACAGGTTGAGCCCCATAGCCTAAAAAATGTTGTTTTGAGTTTGTGCTACCACATGTCAGAAGCTGCTTTGACCAGTCCACAGCTGGAGTAAACAGCTGGCTTCGTCCCATTGCTTTTGGGCTTACATTGGCCACAATTTCTCCGAAGAGGTCCACCTGTCTGTCCACAAGTGGCTTGGAGTGCGCAGAACAGACACTAGCTGATGATTCCAAAATGGTGGACGGGACATTGTATTTGTAGCACTTTGATGTGAACACAGCCGTATAGATGCTCCAAGCCAAATGTGACATCTTCAGAATGAGCATAACACTTGTAATAAAAATCTAAAAGCCTCAATGGAGATCTTTCAGGTCGTCTACCCTTGATGTAAATGCCTCCTATTTTTGGGCAGGGCATTGTGGGCCATAGGTAGTGCCTGTGTTCATGGTGGTGCCTGTTCAGATACTGCACTTATCCTTGGTACAGTAAAGCGGAACACAGCCGGTCTTGCTTTGGCTGGAACATGGCCGCAAGATGTGCTGTGGGTCGACACACACTTGTTTGTAACATTGCCCAGGGTGGGAGCGTTTTTATTTGGCACATAATTCTCTGCTTCCTCACTCAGTAGTGATCCCCCTGACTGATGAGGCTCCTTCTAAATATTTTTGGGTTATAGCTGCACAGAAAACATCTACATTATGATTTGACAGTTTAAAGTGTGATGGAAAAGCAACATGGGGGATAAAAAGGTGCAAAGAAACTAAATGGTCTCTTCCTCAGGAAAGGGAAACTCCAGTATTTCCGTTCACTTGTTTTATGAGTACCTGTAACGGGGTTGCGGGTGTTTGTCAGATATTGCATTTTTGGAATTTTGTGTTCCCCTGGATGGAGCTCTTTGGTATTCCTTAAGTAGATTTATGAGATCTACTCCTGTTTCCTGAAGGCTGGATTTACTTAAAGCCCCAACATGTAAGAGTAATGCCCTTGGTGATTTTACACATCTGGCAAGAGCCAGGAATCAGTAGGCCTGTTTTCCTCAGTCAAAGCCGTTGGGAGCTCTGTTTTGGACCCTCTCTTGCTATGCATCGAGTGAAATAAACTATGGACATTTGTCCCTAGCACCTGGCACCTTTATAGATTTCTGACGTCTCTAGTTGCTTTCCTAGGTAGTACACAGTGTTTCCGTAGCATAATTCAAGGTAACATTGCTTCATAGTCTGGAGTGTTGAGGGAATGGAATGTTTTTTCACTTGTTAAGTTGACTTTCAATCTCACACATTTCACTTACTGTTACACTACACCAAGTTACTGATGTGTACTGTAAAAGCTGTAATTGCTTTTTCACATCCCGTCATGAGAAAAACGTGTTCCCTCCAGGAGTTCTGCGCGGTTATGTATGTTTGTTATTGAACAAAGTTTCAGGCGAAAATCATTAAAATTGACTTCAAAGGAGTTATGTTTTGTGATTTAGCCTGCAGTTGCACTCAAGACAGGTGAGGTCATTTTGAGATGAAAATGATTTCAAACAAAGTGGTTTCTTTTGTTCATGCAGTGAAGTGTGCATGGAGGGTGGATATGGGAGAAGGGATACTTGGTCATTACCTGTAGTGCAAGAGAAAGATATTCAGTATAGAAATCTGGATACTTTTGTGGTCATTATGTTTTTTCTTTTGTAAAGAAATGTGAATAAGTGGCCCTTTGTACAAAGTGAATGTAGTTTTAAATGTGAACTTCTTCCAACTTTTTCTTTCTTTCTTTCTTTTTTGTAAATGGAATAATTTTGGCGGCCGTGTGACATAGCCTGTGGGGCGGCCCACCTCTCAACCCATATGCGCATCCTCCTGTATGGCTGCGGGTTCGATTCCCTGCCAAAAATACAAAAATGAAATAAAGGTTCAATGTACTTCAGTAATCTTGAAGGTTTTGATAGTTACAGCAAGGATGCTGTTTCAGTGAGCAGTTGTCTAGTTGATCTAGCAGGGCCATTAAAATACGTGGCAAAGGGTTTGATAAAACTATTGCTTAATGGAGCCGTGCTGCGTTCAGATGTCATCCTGTGCCCATTACCATGTGGCAAACGAGTGGCTCGTTAGCTAGCCTTTCATGAAATGCGCCACTCAGTTGATCTATAGAGATGTTTATTTGACCTCGTTTCCCCAATGACACTTACTCCTAATGGCCTAATGTTGCAGTCGCAGCTGAAACTCATTTGTGGGGCAGATGTGATGAACTCTGCTCTGTTAACGCGAGGATATGGTGCTTACCTTTCTCATAAGCTAGTATTTGGCTTCACTACGCTGCTTCTCTCGAAGGTGTTCCTGAAGTTTTTAAGTCTGCGAGTGAAATTAATTTTTAATTTTGTATCCTTCTTTGAGAGAAATTCTGCAGTAATTGTGCTGCGGAGGACTTAGAGCGTGGAGCGCACATGGTCAGGGCTTTTATAGGGTTAGGTAAGACTTCCTGTTATTGTCAGGTCTGCTGTTATGAATGGCTGCTGGACAGCGAGCTCCTCTTTGATGTCTTTTGGACCGACTTAGGCGATATGACAGTGAGTCTGCACGAGTGTCCATCCAAGCAAAGAAGCTAGAAGCATTCTGCACGACCCATAATCAACTACAGACTGCGCTTCAACACTTTCAGCAGACTTATTGTGACTACGTTTCTGTCATTCTTGGAATATACGTGGATATAGAATATGCGTATGGAATGTATACTTTTTTTTATAACTCGGGTACAAATAAATAGTTCTTAACTAACCAATAAAACAAAAAAAAATCCTCATTGAGGCCTCACAGAAATAGCAGTTTGTCAATGTATTCAGTTCATAACCACACATTTGTGGGTATGAGAAAAGGGAGAATGTCCATCATCTCAGCTGAGAGGGTTATTCTCTGTGCCGTAATGTCCCCTTCAGTGGACATTTTTTATGAGCCATCTTGGAGAAATAATGGTAACATTGCCAACCCCCCCCCTTTCATTCACGGCACCAATAATCACAAAGTGCATTGGATATATCAACGGTTACAACATGTCTGATCGTCTGACACTGATAGATGAGTAGCTAGATTTATTACTGGTAGCTTCTGAAAAGTCGTGGCTCTGAATGAAGGCTCCTGGTTCTTGTTCCCTAACGTCTGTATGCAATTCCATCATGATTAGATTATTTTAATCATGGATAGATCACTGTGCTAGAAATACGGTAATTAGCCTTTAACTGGAGAATACATTTTAAGTAATGGTATTTGCAAGGTTACAGTGGCAATGGTTTACTTTCATTCTAAAAAATTATATATATATGTGTGTGTATGTGTGTGTGTTTGCGTGTGTGTGTGCGCGCGTGTGTGTGCGTGACTGAGCTCAACAATCAAGGCTCAGACAGCTGGGTACCTGACTATTACAGTGGCTAGCTAGCAGCACAACTAAAAGACATACAGAGCTGGGACTGCTATGGAAAGTGCCTTTCCATTCCCATGAGGAACACTGTTTATGGCTACATTCTTGCTTTTCTAGGGAATGGCTGCATTGATCATTTAGATCCCGAGATCTCTGTGTCTCTAGTTCTCATCTCTTCGATCTTATTGTTGATCTCATCTCATTGTCGCGCGAGCAGCGATCTCTGAACAGATGGATGTGGTATAAGAAAAGCTAGACAGAAGCACAGGCTGAAAGGGCTCATTGAGTTTGTGAAAGGGGGCTCAATGCGTGCCAAGGACAGATTTAACCTTCCGCTATTGAGAAACTGTGGGCTGTGTGCTGCAGCATTGAGCTGTTTATGTCTCGCCCAATAAAGCAGGATATACTGCTGTTCTGACGCAGTATAGACAAGGAAGCATAAATCTGCATGCTGGTGACTGCTTATCCGAGTGACCCAGAGTTCAGCAAGGTATTGCCCTGGAGAGATGCTATTTTTGCCTTTCTGTTTTGGAAAGGAATTATCAGTGAAGGCTTCACAACATGTTACTTTCTTAGTAGAATGCCGTTTGAAAGCATTATTTTGAATGATTTGGAAGAGTATGTCCTCAGCAACTGACTTATTTTTAACAATAATTTTTAACAATGACAATTATTTTTGTTATAGAATAATTCCTTTTACACGTGTGATAGAGCCAGCTGTCCAGCACATTAATTAGTACAATTAGGATGATATTATTAATGTACTTCAGAGAGATTGTTTTTGTGCTGCCTAATATGGCCTTATGCATCATTTTACCTGCTTTCCTGAATGAATATTTGAGTAAAATGTTCCTGGTAAAATGCCAGCTGGCTATATGCTCGTTATTTTGCATTTTCATGGAAAGTAGCTAGTTTAAAATATTTTTCTTATCCTGAATATTTCATCAGGGTCATTTGTCATCCATAATGGCAAATTAGTTTTAGTAACATGCCAAGTTATTTCGGATATATAGTGAAACTTAGTTATTTGGATTTATCATTTGAAATCATTGTCAAATGGTTGGTTTCATTCATATAAAATCATATTCAAATCTCCTTTTATATTGGTTTTTAATTTGACTCTACCCCCATCTGCTGGTTAAAGAACAGGGTAGCGATTCAAACAGAGTTGAAGGTAATTCCTGTTATTAATTTTTGCATTTCAGAAACTCATTTACGCCTGCAATGCATAGTGACGCTGATTGAGATCTAGTGTCAATATGTGTTTTTTCTATTTTTTGCCTTGTACTAGTCCTTTTTCATCTATTTTTTCACCCTGAGACTGAGTGCCTTGACTTTTTTCTTTTCCTATTGATTGTTTATCCACATATCAGAGGTGTTTTTTCTCCAAGTATTTTTGTCTAGTCCTTTTTTAGTCTACCTGTTTTACCAACGAACATCTGTCAACTGTCCAAGCTGTGCTTCTCTTTTTGTTGTTGTTTGATTATGTAGTAATCCGACCCATATAATAATTATATGGATTTCATGTCCATATAATTTCTGGTGTAGCTTGAAATTAAAAGAAGCTTCAGAACAAAGCCAACATGCCTTCCAGCCCAGTAGAACTGGAATTGAAAGGGTGATAATGGACATACTTGAATGAACAGGCTGATAAAAAGAAAAAGCAAGTTACATGCACATCCTACTCGCTACTCGTTACATGCTTGGTTTTATGTGCTTTCTCTGCTATATTCATTCATTCAGAAAGAGCGATATTTCTTTCAGTAACGCGTGACTGACGCCAGGGCTTTCAGAGGTGTGTGGCGGAGAGAGGGTGATTCAGGGCTCTGTTTTTCGGTTTAGAACTGGCACTCGTGCACTGCTGAGGTCACCGGCAACAAAAAAAAAAAGAAGCCTGGAGCTTCAAGCAGCCACTGCAGTCCCAATAAGAGCTGCTGATCTTTACGGCCCGGCAGGCTGACAAAGCTCACCTCACCGTTGGGCTCAGACGGAGTGATGTCACCGGCCATCGGCTGCTTTATAAGACACTGTGTTAGGCTGATGAGATATTTATTTGTCTTGAAGGGGGGAGAGAGGCATCTCTGTTGGGACTGTTTCATTGCGAGATGTTTTGACATATTGGAGAAGCCTTGGCTAGACCTGCACGGCACTGTCCCCTTTCCAAGAACAAAAACCGGGTGAAAGAAAAAAAAGATGGCCTTGGAATACCTCACAAAGTGAGCGTGTATTGTGTAACAGTAGTTTTATCCCATTATTTATCAAATAATACCCCAGAGTTGAATTTTACAAACTAGGCCATGGCTAATTTAAAAGTAATATTTTAAAAGTACTGAAATGATACACTTCAGTCCTGTGAACCTTTCAGAGCTTTGGCAACGCTCTCGTACAAATCTCTTGCCCTCTCCAAATTTTCATGAATCCTAACAGGTGTTAAGCCCTTTATGGAAAGAAAGGAAAATTCATTCTTGACTTGTGTACATAATTACTCACAAATGTGTTGGAAATTGTATTGGGTCAAGATTTTTAAATGGTGTGTTTTAAGGTCATTGGCAAGTTACTCAAAATGGAATACATATTTAAAAGCACACGCAAAAATTCAGTAGTGGTTATTTTCTTTGTATACTGCTAGAAGAAAGCAGCATGATAAGGTGGAGACGGTAGTATTGTGATATACTAGCCTTTCCATTGTTTCTTTTTAGGCAGACCCCAATCTGTTGGCTGTGCTGACATCTACAGGCGAGGGCTACACCCCTGAGCCCGCTGAACTGGACCAGCTCCGTCATATTGACTCCAGACTGCAGCTTCTCCTTCCTGTGGAGGACTTCCTGTCCCTGCGCAGCAAATACCCCGGCCACAGCTTGCCTGAGGTGTGTATTGTGCCTTTCTGCAGTCCAGGTACTGGCAGTGCTAGGTTCACAAAGGTCCCATTAAATCCAGAACACTACCACAACAAGTCAAGGTCATTATGCCTCATTCCAGTGGACAAAACAGTAGGCCGTCCCCATTAAGGAGTCATAAATAGTCTTCCTGGTTTCCGCCTAGAACCTCTCAATGACTTCACATTTTTGTTTGCCATAAAGGGCCTGCTCTGTTGGTGTTTTGGTGTTCCTGTCTCTTCATTGTAACTAAAGGGTTGAGTCACAATTTCCAAACAGGCGTTCTCCCATGCTGTCCAATCACACAGTAGCCATCACCACATGAGCCGCTCGTAAAACGTGCCCAGACGCTTGAATTGCACACTTTCACTTTACTGCTTCAAGCATTAGGGGTGCTTTGCCATAATCACCTCCCGTTTAGCGATTAGCTGTTTATTAAATAGCGTTCTATTTGTTCTTGGACATTCTGAAATTCCTTCTATTTTTAGGTCTAGTGACATCGACGTTCCTGGGTTTACATCTATACCTCTACCAAATGTCCCCTGTAATTATCTACCAAGAGCATCTGCAAACATTTGCACGCAGACAAGTATTGTTATATGACTTTTTTGGCTCTTCTTTCATCTGCAGTTTTTGTTTTTCTGGATACAGAATGAGCAAAGGTACTCATGGGCCTGTCATCACTGCACTGGCCTCCATCACCATCAGTTTGGGAGAGCTCAAACAAGCATTACATTACAGTACATTACATTACATTACATTGTAGGTACTCTTATCCAGAGTGACTTATGTAAGAACATAAGATTTAGGCCATGAGCAGAACTAATGGTAAGTTATGAGTGTGACAGTCAATAGCACATTTTCCTCCAAATTGTCTTCTGCCATCCACTGCCCCGTTAAACTTTGCACTGTGCGGTCATAGTATCAGAGGAGTTCGACTTGTGGTCAACTCACCGGCGGTATCCCAACCAATGCTTCTGCAGGACGAGCTATCCAGCTGTGCCGTAATTACTATCTCAGGTTCATTTGAGGATTTCAGCTCCTTTTTAAAAATAACCGAGTGTCCCAGGAATTTTACGCCACAGTAGTAAAAAGTAAAAAAAACAATACTTGAAATCTCCCAGTTCTCCTAAAAACTGATATTCACCCCATCGTTTTCCAGGATTACAGCTTGATCGCCTTTTAAGGGGTCAGGTAATGATTTTTCAATTCCCAGCCAAACTTTCCATTATGCAAGTGTGTGACAACATGTTTGTGAGCGATGCTTACAAAATAAAGACTGACTGATTCATTGATTTGTTGACCTGAATGGAATAACGAATGGGCAATTCACCTGTTTGAAATATTGCAACTTGGGGTGAAATCCAGTCTCCCTTTATATGTTAGTCTATTAATACTAGACTTGGCTGGTGCTGTACTGCGTGTTTACCATTTGCTGGTGGGGTTGTGTCTTCTCTGTGACCTGAGAAAATGGAACAAATTTCTACTTCTTCCTTCTGTGGTCTGCGATCTGAAATGGTAGCTTACTGGACTAAACCTTTCTCAGTTTTCCTCCTCAGTCTTGCTTCTCTCTGTTCTGTTGTTGGTGCTAGTTATTCTGATTGTTCTGCTGCTTGGTTTTTGTTATATATATATATATATATATAAGTTCAAACATTGTTAAAACTTGATTTATTCACCATTCGCCTTGATTACTGCCTTCACTCTAACTGGTGGTATTGATTCCACCAGTTTTTACAACAGTTCATCTTCCATTTCATCCCAGCACTTTCTCAACACTTCTCATAGAAGATCTGTTGATGTTACTTGATGTTTGGCCCTTTCCCTCTTCAATGGCTTCCACAGATGTTTTATTGGTTGCAGGTCCAGTGACTGTGGAGGGAATGCCATCCTAATAAGTTCCTTTTGTTGTCAACAATTTATTCTTGAATAGGAAGTATAATTGGAGTATCATAATTGCATTATTCCTTGATAAATGCAACAATCAGTTCTTGGTAGTGTCCTCAGGTCCTGACTGTATGTCGGTATACTGGATTAATGTCTGTAGAATCTGCATCCGTTATCTAATAATGGATTCATAATCCATCCTCTAACATGATTCTGAGGTACTCTAAACCTGAACATGATAATGGTTGTCATTATTTTTCAAGGGCTAGTACAATTATGGTACTCTGTTTATACTTCTTATTCAAGAATCTATTATTTTTGAATAATTTACATAAATCCAGTCGATAATGGATTCATAATCCATCCTCTAACATGATTCTGTGATACTCTAAACTTGAACATGATTTGATAATATGTGCACACTTTGTTACTCAAACTTACCTCTTCATAATTTAGGTTTATCACCCAGTAAGGCAGTTGAATATTTACAGAGTTGTTCCTGGAAAGCTGGCAGTTGCTGTCTAGATAACTTGGGAGGAAACTGAAGAGGAAACTGTACTGGGCCCTTTGCTACTTTTGGTGAGGTCAGTTAATTTACAAGATCTGTTTTCATTCCTGTGCTGATGGTGCTCAGGACTGAACCTGGCACTGCTTCGCTCAGCTCTGTTTAGGTTATTTTATACTGTAAAGGTCTAAGTAAAAGCATATATTTACTGTGAGACATCTTTCATTCGACGTAATGTTCTTGTTTTATTCACGTTAGCATTACACATATTAGATATAACATTCAGCCAGTATGGCAGGTTCTGGGGACCTGCTGTTGGCTAACTGGTGTCACAGGAGAAACACACTTCTGGGGCCGTGCTCATTGGTTGATCTGGGGCAGAAAGTGCATCTGTCCTGCCGGGAGGACACAGTGCATATGAACCTGCCGACCTAGAGGCTCAGGTGGAGGAGCGAAGTGGAACACTCAGCTGGGGTGATTTGTTCAGCCTCACGCCATTGTCTGCTCCTTCTGGGAAAGATCTTCACTTACACCCACTGCTCTGGTGTTAGAATGTGTACCCTATCACATTCAATCCAGATTTTTCCATGTCTGTCAACCGGCTGCATCTCATATATTATGTCATTAAGTAACATATTATATACCTTCCCTTGTAGGTGTAAAGCTGTGTGCAGTCACATTAGTTCAGGAAAAAAAGAAAATCAATGAGGAACTGAACCTGTGCAGTGAAGCAGTGTATCAGGATTATCAGAATAGAAACGGAAACTGCACCATGCCAGTACTGTATGTCAGAATACATTGGAACAAGGTGTCAGAGATGCAGCATTATAAGACAATTAAAGGAGAACAAGGACATCTTGTACATCGCTGCATGCTTCATCGATTACTTTTACAATGCTATATGTGCTTTGTTTTGTAACAGATTGTTCTTTAGCCATCTGGTCATTTATCTGCTCATTGAAACCCTCTGTGGAGCCTGTGTGCAGCTACAAACGAAAGTTCTCCTTTATCTTTCAATTCTTCTTTCCAAGACGTGACTGAGGGGAACATTCGGGTAGACGGCCTGTGAACTCTGTGCAAGCCTGGCTATTCTCCGTCAGATTGGATATGAGATGTGTTTGCCATGGCGCTTGTGTTTACCCTCCACCTCAGATTTTCGCTGGTTCGTTATGGCTTATGGCATCTGAATTGCCTTAATGCACACGCTGCAATCACGAAAGGGCTTAAAGAGTGACGGCACGCTAAAGCCCACCGCTATGCGCGTCTCCCTGTCAGGACTGATTTCCAGCCCATGAGAAACACCAGCGTCTTGCCAAGGCGGTTTCCTCTCAGTTCATTTTATTGTAGCGACCCATTTTGGAAGCCTACATCTTTACTTGATTTGTGCAGTGAAACAAATTAGGCGAACATTATTCTGTAACATTTCCACAGAATATTATTTCATATTCACAAAAATTTTGATGGGATGTTGTTAAAATTTAAAGTTTTACATTTAGATTTTTGGCAAGATATAATAATAATGATAATAATAATAATAATAATAATAATAATAAATGAATCCTTTATGATTTTTGTGCAAAAACAGTTTTATTTATTAAAATATAACTTTAAAGTGTACCATTATTTTAGTAGCCTCTGAAATTTAAGAAATTTTCATTTTTTTTCCAAACATTTTTTCACACTTTTTCTTGAAAATAAATGGTTGCATATTGAGGGAGCTTTTTCAAAGTGCAACCGGACCTATAGGACGATAATCACCTGCCATTGTTTCTCCATACATGGGCATCATTGTGAAACTAAACATCTGTGATAAAACAGCTGAAGCTTCATTTTTGGAATAGACCAGGACTAGATTTCATCGACCTTATAAATAACATATCTCCACTCCTTAAAATTTCAAAAGCACCAGGAAATCCTCCAAAATCCAATTTATTTGCCAGCAGACATTTTGTAGACATTCCAGTCAGTTAATGTATCCAACTTTGTTCAAAGACTACGCCTGTATAAGTACCTAAAATTGGTAAAATATGATTGGCTCAGTCATTTAGCTGTGTAATATGTACTTTACAATTCAGCTTAAGAAAATCAAAATCAAGAACTGCTCAGGTGCACGTGTGCGCGTGAGAGGGCGAACTTAAAGCTTGCAGACTGCTGTTTGTTTTGGGGGGCAAATGAGCAAAAAAAAAAACTACTGTTTATTTAGGGAGTTAGGAAAATACCTCTGCCTTTGGAAGGAGGGAGGTAAAGCTTTAATGCCAGTATAAACAGTTTTCAAAGGTAGTCAAATTTTTTCACTTTGTGTATCTGGCTGAATATTGCTCTCAGGAGAGCTGTAAATTTTGAAATGTGTGATCATTTTGGCGGAGCTGTTGGTCAAAAAAATATGTGCCCCGGTGCTGCTGAGCATTAGCTCCTTGGCACCGGGGCATCCAAATGAGCTTCTGCCCACATTTAAATGGCTCTTTCGTGAATGGGCAAAGGGCTATTTTCAATTAATGGAAATGATGTATGACTGGAAAAGTTGAGCAAAAACAATGGTGAACTACGGCCACAGCTGGTATAAAATACTGGAACCATTTAATGCAAGTGACCTGAATTATGGGGGCAGTTCAGTTTCTGGATTTTTAAATCATAGTTTTGGTTTTTGTATGTTTTCAATTGGCCCTAGTTTTTGTGTGTGATGAAGGATATTGTGTGTGATGAAGTTTCTGATGACCTGCTGGCTGCACAATGGCTGGTGTGGGGGCATCAGCGGATTGATGGTTTAAAATGGCAAGAAAACACCCGTGAGGTTTCAACAACGCAGCTTGTACAGTGGCTAAAACATACACTAAAACTAAAATAATATAAAATAAACTCCTGAAAGTAAACCAGCCCTTTAAATCTTTTTCGGTTTCTTTTGTCTCACACAGGAATTTCATTTGTGGTCACTGCGTTGATGAGGAGGATATTTTACAAATGTTTGATGGATGAACTGTGTGCTTTGCGCACCTTGGCGACCATAAAAACAGAATGCTTTTTGCTCATGTGGAACAGGAATGGCCCAAAGAAAATAGCCTTATCCTGAAATTGATCCAGCAACATTGCAGTTTTATTGAAAAATAAAACGGGTACAGTGCATGGGAGTGATATAGAAGTAGACCATAAACAGTCTCTCTCTCTCTGTCTGCCTCTTTATCTCTGTCTCAGTCATTCCTATAGCTGTCTTTCATTCTTTCAAGCATTCCTTTTAAAGTTTAGAGTGAGTAATGTATGATATGATCCAGATATGTTTGGCTTTGAGGGTTCTGCAGGGCTGTTCAGAAGCACTGGAAGAGGCAAGGCAGGGCCTGTAGCTAAGGTCAGACAGATCACCAAATAGCTATCAATACTGGGCCGCACAGACAGTAATAAATTGTTTTTTTTTCCCTCCGCCCTCCCAGCTTAAATAAAAACACATTTTGCACCGACTTCGAACACGTTAAACATTTGGCTGCTCTGTTAGCAAGTCCGTTTCATAACCCGCCATTCATTTCTCTTCACCACTGGCAAATTCATGAGTGGCTATATAAGTAAATATGCTTTGTTTTCCTGGTTGCCTTTCTTCTCCGCGCTAGCTTGTGCCAGTTAAACACTTAATTAAAGCCATTCATTTGTACCGAGGATCTTCTGATCTCCGTCTACCGAGCAGAGATAGTAGTAAATTTCAAAGCTGCCCGGAGGCTCTGATTGCCATGGATGTGCTGACCTTACACCCTTCACCTCTCACCCTCATTGGCTTAAAGCAAAAAAAGGTCTACGTCTCAGTCAGACAAGGACGGATTTACAGCGTGGAAGTCCTTCACGTGCGAACCCAGCCCTCTTTTCATCACTCTTGTGGTGAACCTGAAGGTGTCGCGACTCCAGGGATGTGGGGTTAGCGGTAGCCGCAGCCCAAGCGCAGCTCGTGAACGTGTTCTTTAAAACCCCGTCAGGCAGCCAGAGCCTCGGGTCATGGATCAGTGAATACCGACATTCTGTATGTCACACTGCAAGCATCCAGCAGATGTTTAAAGCTGGTTTTAGCTTACTATTTATTCAGAGAATTGCCTATACTAACAGGCGCAGCCAGTCGCTTTCTCTGACCGGTCATGTTTAATATGGAAACCTCTATGTTACAGAGTATGTAACATAAATAGCAATTTTTTTCCCCAGCGAGTGCAGAAAGGGGACTGCGGTGTAAACGTGAGGCTTCGAGTCCAACTGACTTTTTTTTTTTTTTTAAGCCGCACGTGTGGCCAGACCTCGAATGAAATTTGCAGAGGAAACTTCTCCGTCCAACTGCGGTAACAACACATTCCTCCCCACTATTCCCAGCAGGATGTTATTTGGCAGGGTGGTTTTCCAGTCTATTATATTCATTCTCTGGGAGGCTTGTACTGCCCCTCTGCGCCACCGCCGCGGAAAGTCTTTTCTCCCCGTCAGACCCCGGGCGTAATTACAAGGCCGCCGGTGGACGGCTGCCAGCCGCAGAAGTGGCAGGGCCTTTCGCATGTCGCTTCGAGGGCCCAGGCAGCGCTCGGGGAGGTGGGGGTTCCCTTCGGACAAGCCAGCATGGATCAGTGGGCTCAGAGAGGCTCCCACTTCAAGGGAAAATGCCTAAAAATCAAAATAAAATATGTAAAGCCATGCACTGGCTGGGATTAGGTGGCCAGTGTGGACCTTATCCGCTCTGAACAGGAAACAGATGAGCCGAGGGCTGCTATGTTGACGCTCGGTGATCTGTTTCAGATGTCTGCTGTCCCCCATATCATTTTCACTGCTGTGCTCGGTAGCTCTTGAGAGCGCCTAATGCTAATGGATCCCCTGTTACCTGGGAGGCGGTGAGCCGCGCACAGTACATTGTAAAGATATGACGAACAACATGAGCTTTGGCTTTTCACATGTATCCAATCACCAGACCATGAGTGCGCATAAAAAACATCTGTGGAGAAAGATGTCGTGCCACCTTACATGTTTACTCGAGGCAGAGGAGAAGGATGAATGAGAGATTCTAATGCACCAGAGTAACACATTTTCTTTACGATGGCTGTGATGTCTCATGTTTTTATCCATGGCCCCCGGAGAGAACTTTCTTTTGATGATTCAATAGTAATTTGATAGCATTTCCTGCATTTTACAAGACCTACCTCCAGCCAAGTTCTTGTTCTTTTCAAGTCGGTAAGGCCTTCAAGATTCTTTGGGGGTGGTCTTGAATACTCCTTGCTGTCTCCTCGGACAGTTTCTTGAGTAAACCACAGGAAGGCCTCTCGTAAAGCCTTGTTCCTCACATGCTCATCAAATAACATAGTACATATACTACTACATTAACCACACATATCTGAAGTTGAATGGATATTGTACTGATTAAATGAATGATTGATGTATTCTTAAAAGGCTCATGTTATGAAATAGCCCAATCAACCTCCAGACCAGGTATTAACCAATATGGAGAAAATCACATCATTTCAGGGTTAAGATGTTTAGTAGATGGAGGGCTTTAGGAAAGTGAAGCTGGCTTGATATTTAATTGCCCGTTTTCTGCTTGGAAGTGCCTGTGGACTGCACTCTCAGTTCCCTCATATACAATATGCTGTTTGTCAGCTGCTTTATACTTGTACCATTGGTGATGTTTTTTAATGTTTGTATTTAATCTTTCTTTGAAGCCTTCACATTCCTGTTGTTGATTTATTGTTCATTTATTTCATAGAAACATGTTTTCCTGTTCAGTCTTTTTTATCGAAATACCTGCAGAAAATGTTAAGTATTTTTTTTACGAAAACAACATTGAGAAGTCACTCACCAGCATGTTTTTGATAAAAAATGTGAAGTATTTATGTGCATGCTGCTCATCCCAGTATCATAAAAAAAGTATGACTGAGAAGATCAGACTCTTTGATGTAGGCCTCAAGAACAGGTTTACTATCACCTTTTCAATTCCTGTTGCCTAGTAACCTTCTTTTCTTTGTGTGATCACATTTTAATGTAGTGACGTGATATTTTGTATATGGTTCCAGTGTCTGCCTTTGTAAGCGCTCAGTTTGAAACCCCTATCATATGGAACGACATCTGCTGCCTTTTTAGTTTTGGTTTTGTCCATCGATACCCCGTTGACATCACTTTCTCTCTTCTGTGGTATGAAATAGTGTATTCCAGTGCACAATGTAAAAACAAATCTCCCACAAAAAAAATAAAAGCAGTTAAAAAAAAAAACACTTCGCAAGACATGTCAGAGATGAGGTTCAGTAAAAAAAGAAAAGAGCGAGAAAAGGCTGATGTTTCCAACGCTGCAGCCAGAGGGGCTCATGGGCCTGGCGGACGGAGATGTGCTGGCACCAAGCTCCTCTCCCTCCCAACTAAAAACAGCGGACCTCTGCTCTGATGGTAAACCACGCATGTGGGAAAGCTGTACCGCCCGACTGTCAAACCCAAGGGCGGGGAGGTAGCGTCATACAGAGGGTGCTCGCTGGTGTCTGGTGTTGGGTCGCGTTGCTTTACAGACGCAATTACAGAGGTCGACCTCGTGGGCCACTGGCAGGGAAAAAATATCTTCTGTGGTGGAGTGCTCTGTAGTGGCAGATATACCATTCATTAAGTCACACTGGAGTTTCCTGTCGATGACCGTCTGCAGTCTCCCGGGGTTGACCTTCTCACGTGAGTGAGTGCGTGCGGTTGGTAGAGCCGCAAGTTTGCTGGCTCAGGGAAAAGCCATTTATAACAAGGCAGGGATGAGTGGGGTTTCTTTCTTTGGAAAAGACGTTCTTACTCATTACGTAATTATAAGCCTTGAAGTTTACAGGTGGATTTTCTTTTTTATTTACATCATAAATGACTTTGGCTAAGCTTTCATTATGCCACTTATTTCTATACCACGGTGTATTAACTGTAAAAAATTAAAGTGTGCGAAAGTTTTATGAGCACAGTTTAGCATTTAATATCATATAACTACAAATTGACACCAACAAAATTAAACATGTCTAATACCTTGAACTGTCCACTTCAAGTAATTGAAAGTACTTTGCAAACTCAGTATACAGAATTCTGGTTGCTTTGTGACCCAAAAATGCCACTTCCCATTTTAGATGACTTTGGTGAACTGTTCCATCATATTGACTGACCTCCTGAGTCCCCACATGTAAACAGCACTCCCACAGTCCTTGTGTACACTTTTGCCTGTTTATTGCTGTTTTTATTATTGTTGGTGGTAGCCTGGCTGGCTATTTTTGCAGCGAGGCTGTGATGTCGCTCGGTCACACTGTGCTGGCGCAGTGAAAATGCTGTGGGCCCCACCACACGGCAACGCACAGTGGTCCAGCTCTGATGAGTCAGAGCCGGGCACAGCAGGCATCTTTCTTAGGCCCGCAATATGGTCACCACATGGCTCCGTGTTGCTGTACTCTGTGCCCTGTAGTAGCCTGGCTTGTATCGTGCTCCAGTTTAAAATGTGCTGGAAATAAACCTGCACGGCCGTGCGTTTGTCTTGTGATGACTCACCTCTTCAGAGTGCTCCTATGTCAAAGCTTTTTGCGTCCATCTTAAATCTTCTATCTACAGTAGGAGGAAATCTATGAACGTCTCCATAGCAGTGCCTTTTCTCTATATTGAGGAGTAGTTCTATAAATGTTTCTCTCTCCCACTGTGCTACACTTGTTTCCTCCAGAAAGAATTTGCTCCTCTTATGTCTGGTGCTGAGCTTGTAAAAATCCATCCTGTTCTTTTGCTGTGTGGAGACCTGGGAAACAACCACTGACTGTCAGAGCCTTAGGAAGTACCTGCAGAAGCTGTCTGATTTGCTTGTGGAAGCACTTTCACTAATCTTGTGCATCAAAGATATTCTACCACCAAAAAAATCAATTTTTAGTTTGAGGATTACTTCCGTATTGAACTAACTGCTTGCTGTGTTGCTGTACCATTTATGTGTCAACAAGTCAATACCTTTGACCAATGTTTTCTTATTGTATTGTAGGAGTCTTGTTCATGTTGTTCTTGCTCATGTTGTTCTTATGGTGGGTAAAATTGAAATTTTATTTCTTTGCTTTTGATAAACACTGAAATTAATTTTGACCCCTGGGTTTGATCCTGTCCAGCATCATAGATGTTGTTCCTTGGCTTAATTGTGATTGAAAAAGGAGTCATAGATAAGACTATGTGTTTGTTTTAATTTCTAACAGTTGCTGTGATGTCACTGTCCCTTATGTTCTGCCAACAGAAAGATAAATCTGAAGCACATTGGCTCTATATTGAGGAAAATTTGTTCTCATGGAAAAATTAGGACGAAAGCTTGGAGTTTAAAGTTTAAATTGCATGATACACATCTTTAAAATTTTAAGAGATTTTCTATCAGGGCAACTGCCAAAATACCTCTGCCAGACAGAGTTTGACGCATATTCCAGTTCCTAGTGCATCGCAAACATGCATTGCCTTGCTTTTCTATTCATCAATAAACGGAACATCACTTTGAAAAGTTAAGGAATAAGTTAACAGGTGTGAAACCATATCATGTAGGCTAGAGGAACATTTTCACAATACAACTGTTGTGCTGTGCGTATTGGGAATTTACAGTCTCTTGGGCCCAACAAATACTGTTTTACAAAACTAATAGTTCATTTGCTAAGCTTCTGGTATGTTAATTACTGCTGGCGCATTATGTCTTTTTCGTGAATTGGGGAATGATAAAGGATTTAACCCAATGAGGCACCACTACCAGGCCATTATGTTTTTCATTTTTGTTTCAAATGTGTTTAGGTTCACGTAATTTAGAGTATTATCGAATATTTTTAATGTAGAAATGAGTAGTGTATTATTCGCATTTTGGTAGGTTATAAATTTTAGCCATAACTTTTATCCTTCTTCAGTCACTCTGACTACCTAGTGTAAACAGTATAATTTTAGCTCATCTGCTGTTGGCAAATGTGCAGTATGCCGTGTAATTGCGGTGCTGTAAATTATCTTTGTCTCCGGGACTGTATTTAAGGTTGCACATGTTCTTTTAAAACCGATCATATTTGGTAATCATAGATGTTCGTCCTGTCCCGCGGTGACTGCCCTTAAGTGGCTGGGCGAAAGGTTAGGGGCAGATTTGCTACTTGCAGTGGGATGAAAGGCGCTAGCAGCTGCATCTTCGCCTTATTGAGGTTGGGACCTTGCCCTAAATCTTCACTGAAACACGTGCCGCTCTTGCGCTGGAGCAGTAAATTTAGGTCACATGCAGGTCTTCCCAAGTCCTTAATAACCAGGTTGCTGCAAACGTGACCTGTCATGAAAAGCCTGTATTGTTGTCCATCATGTGAAAAAACAGCTGCTGGCAGGGTGATTTACATTGATGGTTGCCTCGCAGGGAAGCGGTGAAGGCCTGACCTGTTCCTGGTATGGATTCTGCTTTGCTTTGGCCAACAGCACAGGTCCGTTCCGCCTCTGGCTCCAGCTTTAGCCGAACGGCAATCATGGGTTTTGTTTATCATTAGAAACCAAAGCACAAGTTGAACTGTGAAAAGCCATAAATTATGACCTTGTGTTTAATATGACTTTTATCCAGGATCAGTCAGAAGTTTAGCCACCATGTTTAGCAGATGTTTCTTGTTGCATTAATGTTTTGATTAGACTACACCACAAACTGTTATATTTATATTATTTATGCCAACTCGGTAGAAAGGAAAAGAGGCATTTGTTTTGTAAATGTTGTGGATGAAGAAAACCTCCTGCTCTGTGAAATTGGCAGTCTTCAGCATGAGCTTGAAAGATATTGGGATGAATTTGCTTAGAAATTGGCTTTTCCACAATGTGCAAGGTAGTGAGGCCAACACCCGACCATGACAAATGAATGTCTCTCTTGGTCCTCATTCATTGTTTGAGTTCATGCTGTGATTTTAACATTCCTCATCCCTCCACTTACATGTCCAGTACAGTTTCTGAGAAATTGAAGTGAATCACCGATCCCAAAGGTGCTTACTTTGCCCTGATCCTGTCTGCAGAATTGCTTTGATGTAGAGGGCAATGCGTCTTTATTGGCTCTCCACTCTGCACCTACATGTGGTCTACAAGACGAGCAGATGGAAAGTTGTGCTAGAAATCTCAAATAAGGTTCTTTTCATGTGGATTTACTTACAGGAACATAGCATTGCTAAGAGGTGTGTCTGCTGATTGTGCGAAGGACAGTGACTTTCCACTACATTGATTCACTTCCTGGTGAAGCAGATGGGAGGGTCTTCCTTCTGTATGCTAAATGTATTTCTGGTTTAATAGAAGCAAATTTAATGTGATCGTTCATTGTCATAAAGTTTGATTTCTGCTTTTTACAATCTTCTTGGACTCCCACATAATCCTCCATTCTTTTCTTATTTATGTCCAGGAGGGCTTGTTCTGTGTAACTGAATAGTTTTTATTTTTATTATATTTATTAAGGAAATTCTAATTAACCCTCAGCTGTATCAGGTACTTTACAGAAATATTTAGGTACAGATTTCCCTTAACATTTCAGCTGGTGGAATAAACTATAGGTGTATGAGGTAATGCGAAGCAGAGCAGTATTGCATGTTTACAAGCTCGTTAGTAGGCCCTAATTTTACACTGTGGAAGTGCTGACATTGATGAGTTTATAATGAATGTCTTTGGCTGGCTAATATGACATTTCTTGACATATCCACAGTCTTTTTTGTCCTTGTAAGACTGTAATTTAGGGATTATAGCTTTCAGTGGTGATTGAAAACGAAAATGATTACACCATTTTCAGTGGTGGCTTGGCAGACCCTGAGGCCCTTTTTAGGACTATATGTTGTGTATTCTCTTTAGTATTTTTTCAGACTGCTTACCTCTGTTGCAGAGAAATAGATGGCGAATGCAGTGTACACAGGTGCATTGAATATTATCTCAGTTATTTTTATAACCTGTTTTTTATATGTACATATCAGATAAATAGTGAAACCTTGCTGGGGTATCTACTGACAGGGCTTAAACAACTGATCTTATTCGGTCACCATTTTAAAAGTGTGCATTGAGGATGGATGGACCTGTCTTTAGTATTTTTTAATCTGTTCATTTGAGTTTAACTTTGCAAATGAGAACATAAAAGATCATAATTACGTGTACTATGTCAATTCTCTGATCTGGTGCAGTCAAACTTTGATGTAAGCCACAATGATCTGCTGCATGTGAAAGACATTATGCGCACAGGGAAAAAGTATTTGCCCTATCTTCTTTCAGCTCTGGTGCGTAATTTTGCTAATGTGATAATTACTGCAATCTGTTTTCACTAGAAATATTGGCGGAACTGCATGCACATTACTACATTTAGAGTAAGCAATCATTTGTGCTCTAGTAAGAGTTGAGATTATCTGGCTGAAACAGACTGTGCATCCCGGGTTTAAAAATATGACCCAAAGTGTGGCCGCACTCTAATGACTAGTCTCTTCACATACCTTGATATTTCTGCACCAAACATATGATTTATGGCAACTATTTGTAAAATAATAGTAAGTTCTTCCTTCCATTACTGAAACGTATATGCCTAGACTGAACATAGAGTGCTATTCTGGCTTTAAAAGCTCATGTCTAAGGAACTTTGAGGTCAGAGGATGTTTTTTTTAAATAACAAAACCAAAAGTGACTTCCTGTTCTTCCTGGTATGTGTGCTTGTCCAAATCTGTCTGTAGCTGTCCATTGCTTTCTTTTGCTTGAGCATCTGCATCAGTAGGATATAACTGTGCTATGTCTCACGGAATGTTAGCAGTACTGTTACATTTTGTATTGGGCTAGAAAAAATGCATCACCCTGGCATTTTTAAGTGACGTCTCGATGCCTTTGAGAGGGCTCCTTTGATGCTTCAGCAGCTTGATATCTTTACTGGAGTGTGTTGTGTACGAGCCCCATTGGGCTGATTCTGGACGGGGTCCTCCTGTGAGGTCCTACTCCATTGCAAGGTAGAAATTTTGGCTACTTGGGAGGTGGGTGGAGTAGTGTACGTGACTTTATTGAGACAGGAGTCAACACTCATTTTTATTGTGTAGTTCTAATCATGCCCTTTTCATAGCATGCACTCTTTAGAGTGTACAACCAAGAGGAACTTACCCGAAAGGATAATCTTAATATTGTTGTAGTAGCTAAGTATTTCACTAATCTGAGAATATAAGCTAACCCCATGGAATTAGAATCAGAATACATTGCTCCATTGGGAAATGTGTTACTTCCTCCAAGACAGTGATGTTATTTTTTTGATCAGGGTTTGGTCAAGTGAGATTTAGGACACTTAAAGTGCACCACATATATTTTATGTAGCAAAACTAGCTTAGAGAAAAACCAGATTCTCTGTTTTTGATGCTTCTGACCCACTAATGTTCCTATTATTACCGATGAAAGGATATTGCATTTGGCTGTGTGTGCGCATTCGTGCATGCGTACATGCGTGCGTATGTTCATGTTAAACATATACCTCTATGGGTTAAGTATGAATAAAAGCACCAAGGTCTGCTCTCCTTAAATGTGCTTTAATTTTCATTAGTATTACCCTGACTTTAATGGCTAGAATGTAAGTGATTTTATCCCCTTGTGTCTATTTGCATGGCTAGATGTATGGCCTGGCTGACACTACATAAACTTCCATCACTCTTCTCCGGTTTCATTTCCGCTGTGCAAGCTGTATCTAATCAATAATGCAGAGCAACGCCATTGTATTTGATTGTTAGCAGCTGAGAATGTAGGTCAAATATTGTGTTCTAACAGAATTTGTCACTCATGTAGATGGGGGGTTTAGCTTCAAGTTTGACCCAGATGCTTTGGAAGCGTATTAAAGAGCAGTATACATTCAGTTCCCTCGCAAGTTATCTGTGATGCATCACTTTTTGGCACGGCCTAGGCCTACTTAATAATGGTTAGGGTCCCAGAGAGGGAAAGCTGAAAGAAATCTTTATTGGAGAATGTTGCACTCTCAGTGTGAGTAGCCAGATTGATCAAGATATGGAAATTCCACTCTCAGCATTTTTTTACATGCTTTTTATTATTTGATACTGTGTTGTGCTGTATTGTTAAATTAGGACATTCTTTTTTGGTGCAAAATACGAATGATATGATCTGTCTGTTGTTATAGGATAGTTGTCTATTCCTGGAAGTAAAACAAGTTCTAGGATCTCTTAGGAGATTATGAGATGCGAAATCCTCAAAAGCAAATGTCATAATACTATTTGTCCATTGTTATGGAATGTGATTATGTAGTGCTGCCAGTTTCATTTACTTTCTCATATTACATGAAGAACAAGTTGCCATGATGGGCCATAAAATACTAGGTTAGGGGTGTCAAACAGTCATGGAGGGCCGCAGTGTCTGCTGGTTTTTCGTGTGTTTCAGCGCAAGTCAGTAATTCAAGTCATTGATTGGTTAAAAAGTTCACGCACCTTGTACTCTAAGGCTTAATTACCTGCGGATTAAAAGGAAACCACAAATACCTGCAGACACTGTGGCCCTCCAGGACTGGAGTTTGACACCCCTGTCCTAGGTCATCTTAGGAGACATTAGTTTGAGTGGTGCAGAAATTTGTTTTTGCTCTGTTTTGCTGAAATCCTTGTTTTGAATTATAATCAGAACATAAAAACATCACGTGTCGTATTTTGTGTCCTGTCTTTAATGAAGGCATGGTATGCAATGGCTGTGGAAATATTTTTTAATGGAATAAATAAGAATATGAGCATTTTTGTGTTCTTTTGTAATGTTTGTTGGGAAACAGTTCAGTCTGAATGTTTTAATCTCAGTGAACACTGAACTCCAGACCACCCTCTCTGCTGATAGTGGGGCAGTACAATCCAGATGACCTACAGGTTTATCTTCTAATTCCTCAGGAATTTTCAGGACGTGTGATGTCATTTGTGAGCATGCAAAAGCTTTGTGGATGGAGAGTTCAGAAAGAAAACATATTCATTGTATTTTCTCCCTGGGATAATAACATCCTGATGGGGACCATTTAAGCACGTTTTCAGTGTCTTCCACCATGTTCATATTAGGCCAGTTCAGCAATGTTTTGTGCGATGGTCCTCAATTAGAGTGAGGACACTCGCCGGTTTATTTGTTCATTTTGTTGCTAGGAGGCGATGTTGTGGTGGATCTCTTTGATGAGTTTGCTCTGTAGCACCCAGCAGATGGACTGCGTGAGCTCTGGCTGGCTTTTGGGAGGTTGTCCGGGTGTCTCAGGGGACCTGCAATGGCTGTGTGGTGGTCCGGTGGTCAGAATGGCCGAGCATCACCACAGGGCGGACCGCACGGCCGAACTCGCAAAATGGGCTCCTCTCCTTGGCCGGTGGCCTCAGTCGACGTGGCACGATCCAAAAAGAACCGCCATATTGCAGCTTGCCAGAGTTCCACACTGTTTTTTTCCCCCTTTTTTATAAGACTAATGTTGAGTGAGTCAAGTCTCTCAGCTCCTGTTTTCCTTGCACCATATCCAGCCCTGAGAGGTTGGATTTGAGAATTTTGGAGAACTCTGGGTTATATTAAATAAAGAACACCATGTATTTGAATGTAGTCATTATAGTGTACAATATCACAGACTGAGAAAATGCTTAAAGCCACCCACGGTTAAAATTCTGTCCGATCAAGTGCTATAAATTCTTTACACATGCATTTTCAGGTAATCTCATTTACAGTAGTCACTATTAAAACATTTCTTAACATTAGAACCATTTAAAACCGTCACTCTCTGGGAGATAATGCTATAATCACTTGTGTGTCAGTTTGTGGGACTCCCAGCCACATTCAGCACTGGTGTGGTTCAGATTTGAAACTGATCATTGGGCAAATTTATGTTTTAACTGTCTCAGCTGAATGGCAAATCATTTTCCTAGAGAAGGTAATCTCAAATTGAATCAAGGGGATTCATATTCCTGAGTTGGTACCAGGGAATACGATCACAACTCATTCAGTCCAAACAGAACCACCTCCAATACATAATTCATTCTTACAGAACTTCATCCTGGTTAGCAGCTCTCCAGAACTCCTGTCCTGGAAGTATGACTCCTAGCCTGAGCCATGGTTAATTCTGTCTCACATGTGCAGACGTGTGAATGAGTTTGATCGCAGCCTGTATCGCTGATCTCTGTGAGCTGACGGGAGAGCCAGAGAGCCTACAGACCCTGGAGGACCAGCACTGGCGCACATCCGCCTGCCCTTTGCAGCTGCCAGCTGTGCAGCTGAGAATAGCACTAGGTTAAGTGCATCACCGCTCCGTGGAGTTCTTCACAAAAGCCGTCTGCGACCCTATCTGCGGATATCAGCGAAAGCCATTGGCATGAAAGAGAGCAAGGAACTGTTTTAGGTTGAGATGTTATCGTGTGATTGTTTCCCCTCATAAGCCATGGCTGCTTTCAAAGGGAGCACAGGAAACAGCAGTGGCAATCTACGCTGCGTGACATGAGAGCGTGTGGAAGGCTCACCAAATTATAGATTGTTCGGTCATTAAATATTGGGCGTTTTTGGCATGCTTCTGATCTTGGAACGATTATAGTCCGCTTATGTCCAAATTCAACGGGCTTATCGCCTATTCCCAAGTCCCCTTAATTTGTTTTTGACAAGACTTTTATGTTCTTTCAGCTCCAGTGAACCCTTGCCGCTCAGTAGGACAGGCCATTATCTGTGCATACATGGCTTTCATTTTCACATTCTGTCCCTGCTAAAAAGCTGAAGTCTCACTATCGTGCTATCATTCCTCTCACTTGGCAAATCTGGTTGGAGACATGAAAGGTTTTTTTTTTTTCCGTGCTGCACTTTGAGCGGAGGAAATACCAGACGTTCTCTCTTGATGTTTTGTTCTCAGGGCTTCAGACACCCTGATTTAGTGAAGCTCTGGGGTAAGTTATATATAATGGTTTCTGTACTTTCTGCAGTGGTTCTGAATGCTGGAGATGCAAAGAGAGAGAAGTGTGCATTGTTGTCATGACCCCAGTCATGTTGTTCGCTGGTTTGTTTATATGGTATCACCTCAAACTGAGGATAGATAACTGCTTCCATGTACAATGTATGATATTAAAAAGTACCACTTTTTAGTAAACAATTTAAATAGTCGTCTCCTTTGGAGTACATTCTGCACTTTACATTCATTACTTTTTGAGCATCCTTTTTATTTACACATTTTAACAAGTAAAATATTTGTTGAATCAATGAAGAAAGCTCAACTTTTTTTGTTGTTGCAAACAATGATTACATTTTAAATTAAGCTTCCTATATTATATTTTGTCTGTCTTGTATATTACATTTTTTGCTTGTTTAACTTGGAATATTGACTTGAAATGTGTAACTTTGATCACTGTAGAGAGTTAATTATCTGTATTGTCACCAGGGAAGATAAGTAGTTCAAGTAACAGAAGTACTGAACTGAAAGTCAAAACAAAGTAAATTTCCAATTTAACAAAAACAGGAATGGTAAAGGAAGTAATAACGTTCTGTTGGCGCATTAGCACATTGTCAGAAAATATATGGAATTCACCTTTGATAGAATTCTCGAACACCTGCTCAGCTGCGTTGAACTGCAAATAGCACCATCAGCTTCGCTGCCCTAAAACCCTTTGGGTCTCCTAGCAGGTTGCTTAGCAACAAATCCTCATACAACCTAAACTCCCTCCCACACTTTTCCCCCATTCATGCATTCATTCCCTAAACTCCAGAGTGAGTTCTGCCACTGTCTGCTTCAGGACAGCGGTGTGACCATGTGACTGTAGCAAGAAGCAAAAAGCCAGAGTTGCAGGTAGAAAATAGAACAGTTCAGTAGCTCTTCATAGTGCACAGACCAGATGGTATCACTACTCCGCATATCTACATAACATGTCTCCAGATTGTCAAGTAAGTTTAAAAAATAATGTGCTCATGCTTGGTGATTGGTGCAAGCCAGTCTATGTAGCTTATATGACTGTGCAGATGATTCCCACAGATAACTGGTGTTTACTAGTCTATGTAGCCTGAGTGTGCACATAATTCCCACAAAAGCTAACACTCATAATTAACTCCCTACCAGAGCTGCACACCAACCTTCCTGATTGATAGTGCTGTAAATGCTCTGCCAGGGTGCTTCTACACATCACAGTAATATAACATGTTTTAGGGAAAGTGACTCTCTTGATACAAGATATTGCAATCAGCTTTACTAAAATCCATTTCTAGGGATCCAATTAGAAATAGCTTTGGTATTTTGCTTTTTAGGATATAAATAATTTCCAGCTAACTGTCATCCCCCAAAAGATATGATACACGGGAGTTTGTTATCGTGACGAGAGGAGAGCTGTACACATGTTTAACAAGTCTCAATAATGAATAGACTAAATGATTTGGTTTTTTATCAGCTGTACTTTACAGTACATTTGTGCATTATGCACACAGTACAAGCATTGGATGGATTGAGAGTAAATATCCATGCTAATGTATGCTCATACAAGCAGGTTTAACTAAATATTTAGTCTGATTGTTTGCTTGCCGGTTGGATACCTGACATTAATTTTGAAGCGAATGTTATATATACAGCTATGCATCTATGCTGTTTCATTATATTTTTTAATATGAAATAATACAGTTGCAACAAATAGATAATTTGGGTCAAAGAACACCTTAAATACATTGGCAATGCATATATATGTCTTGCCCCCCTATTTTAAACACCAACATTTATAGCAGGAGGTTGTAAGTATGGTCCTGTGTATGCTCTTTGCTGTTTATACATTATAATATTAACACCATGAACATTGCACAATTATGTATCTGGTTGAGATAATGCAAAACTCTGCTATTTTTTGTCTGCATCCATTACGGGCTGTTATGTGTTATGTGTTATGTTTGCTGTGCAATTTGTCTGCTATTTATTGCCCTTGAAGCACGTTAGGTTATGGGTACACTTGGCCAATAAAGCCACAGGAGAATACTGCTGCCTTACCGGCTGGGGGGTCCACTAGCGCCGATCTGTTCATCATTATTGTAACCTAGCATAGATGTTTACTACATTTGCAATAAATTAACTTAATTCCTCCTACCATTCCCATCAATCTTCTCTCCCTGGTGCACTGCTACTGTGTCACACATCTGTTCTCGAAGCCGTGGACAAGGATTTGTTGTAGTTTTAGTCTGTAATATTCAAGAGGGGAGTTTGTCGTCATAAACTATAACGGGGTTTTGGGAATGCAATGCCAGTACAGTTAAAGATATATGGTGGGGATCAAGTTGTGGTGGGCAAAAGTGGTTCTGCTTGGATTGCCAAGTCTGGCGGAAACTGTTATTGCAGCCTAAATCTAAATCCCTCCACCGCTCAAGACCTCCCTGAGACTGAAGTCAATCTGAATTCAGGCCAGCAGTTGCACTGCTTGAAAATGATATTGACTAGTTAAATAAAGGATACACATGACTGTCCTCCCTGATCAATAGACAGTGCACCCTGATACATAGTCAATGCACACATGACCCAATTAGATGTTGTTTCTGCAGCGGATGATATTTGCAGCGGTGTCTCTAATGCCACAGATGATTCTGGCAGGGGGGATGGGGGATGGGGGGGTGGACAGAGAGCCCCCACATTGTAAGAGAAAAATGCAGCGCTGTCAGGGGAGCTGCTGTGTGGTGTGGCTGGCCAGCATTCGTCTGTGTGTACAATGTTGCAACAAGCTCTCCAGCTTCCTGTGGTTGTTCTCTTTCCTGTGGTGTGTCACTCAGCCAATTTTTTTTACTGTGGATTGTAATGTAATCTTATTAACGGTGGAAATTATATTAGCTAATGTATCCACATGCTCCTGTTATCGGTAATGTTTTCTGAAAGTGATGATCCATGGGATACCCTGGTCTTAGATATGATTTCTCACTTTGGGGGAAAAAAATTAGTCATAACTGGGGCAGAAATCATATTTCAGACAAGGGTGTCCCAAAACGGGATATGTGAAGGTTAGTGACACCCGTGTTTTAAACAAGCCATCATCCCACTGGTGTGGGGAGTTATACAGGCACCATTTAGATGAAAATAATGCCTAAAATTATATGCTTGTTTGACTGCCTTGACTGAAAAACAAGCAAACCAGCTGGCATCTGACAGAGAAAGTGTTCTTTATAATACAAACAGAAGGGCCATATTCAGCGAGGGAGAAAAGTCTTGAGATTTATCAGCTGCTGTTAAAACCTACCACGAAAGTAAACCACTACTACTTTGACGGAAAACCCTGTACTTCCGTACAGTGCAATTTGCCCCGATATGCTGGTCACACAGATGCGCGGAGTATAGTAATTACGCAGGCAGATGGCTGGTATAAGGTTAGCATTGTCAAAGTTTGTGCAGTGGCCAGTAACAGAAAGCAGACTGCATTGTTTGTGGTTTTAATGGCTGGAGTATTATGAATGAGCCACTTGTCCCAGCCTATTCTGTGTTCTCCCTATTTAAAAAAAAAAGTTAAACTATAAATCTGTAAAATTTATGAAAACTGGACAAAGTTGTACCCCACCCCCTGAAATAGCTGACATACATATGTATGTACAGACCAATATCAGATATGTATATGAAGTAGTGGATTTTAGTATTTAACAGGATTTTGAGTTGTTACACAGAGAAATGGTGAATTATTAGGATGTGGCTTATTTTGTGATGACCCTGACAGGAGCCTCACCACGTGATTGTGAGTAATTCATTTTAATATGTATTAAGTTTCAGACATTTCACATTCCAAGTTAATGAGAATCAGATTGCATTGAGTCCAGCCAGAGGGCTGGAATAACAAAAAATTTGGAGTCCATTAAGGTCAGTGAACAGCATTTCTTAATCTTCCAAATAATAGATTAACAAAAGATGTATAGCTGATTGGTGTTGATGGATGTCAGTGCAACGACATGGTGCATCTACAGATCCTATGTAGATTAACAACTTTATGTAAACCATTGTGCCTAATTCATGATTAGATGTTTCGTTCCAGTTGTGCTAAATTAACTGTGACACTGTCTCTCCCCGAGCTGATCGAGAGTACTAATGCCAAAAGTGCTTTTAAAAGTGATCTGAAGGTTTCTGGGGCTAGGGATAACTAATAGAACAAATGGGAAACACCCTTTTGCATCAAGTGCGTGCGTTGGGTCACTGTGTAAAATGTCAGTGAGGAAACATGCAGAACTGCAGTAGACAGAGGGGAAAATCAGTGTAAGTCATGAAGGGTCATGAAAAATCCAACGGATAGCTTGGAGCCTCCTACCATAGTCAGATGTTTATTTCAAATGCTTGGGCCCAAGCTGTAATTGTGGTCACTTAAGTGTGTACTTTGCACTGAGAACTGAACTGTTTACCTAAACTCCATAGCAGTGGATAAGAATAGTGATCTGCAAAATTATATGAAATAATGTTACAGCAGGATATCCCCTGCTTTGGCTCAGCTATTTTGAGGTTAAGGGTTCTATAGTCGGTCTCTCCAGCCTGAATATTCATGGATGAAAGCTGAAAATCCCTGAACAGCAAATGCAAAATCTTCAATTAAATTAAAAATAAAGCAGTGACAACATCGCATCTAACCTAAATGGATGCTACTCTTTTTCAGGATTAGTTGCCACAGCTGTAGGCAGCAGTGCTAATTATAAAAAATTAAATTAACCAATATTTCATTTCTTTTCACTCTCTTCTAGACTGTATTTAGTGGCATGATGAAGGTTTTAAAAGTAGACTTCCTGGTTTTTCTGATCTATTATTTGAGCCTGTTAAACGTACCAGTACAGCAGAACCGTACATTGGGTTGCAGTGCTTCACAAAAATCATGCTGAGTGAGTTTGAAAAGCTAATCTAACAGCAACATTTTCCGAAGCTTCAAATTTAGCTTGCCAACATTGCCTTACAGAGAAGGAAGTGGTGGCATTTGAAGAGTGTACCGAAATCAATTTTGAAATTTATATTGCTGTATATGATCCGGATTAATGTAACATTATGTAAAATTGTTTTGTAAAATTTTCCACACCTTTCTTTCAGCATGCTTATTTTTTCACAACTTGAAAAAATAAAAACAATCCCCATTTTACCCTTCTGTCTTCATTTAGTTTGCATAAATTTGCAACCAATGTTCTTTGTGAAATTGGTCTCAGAATTACTCTGAATATTTGGTGTCCAAGCAGATGCTATGAAGTGATTGCAACAGTTCATCAGAAATAGATTAATAACCGTAGTGATCTTCCAAATGGACCAGTATCACAAGCACTTTTTCTTTGATCTAAACAAACTATGGTATGCATCAAAACAATTTGTTGTACGCTTTTATTTCTGAGAACCTGAGAATCATTAGTCAGTGTAGGAGTGAACCTTTCAGTGGTCCTGTTTTCAAAAACAGTAATGATGCTGGCCAAGTATGATACTAGATCTTGCTCAATAATGTTCAACACAGTTTTAAAATGTTTGTAGGCCTAGATTGTGATGTAAATAAAGGCAAAACGATTTCAGTCTCAATCCGTTTAAAAAGAAAATTCTTGGCTGACACCACCATTAACATTTCATTAGTACTCAATGTCACAAGTATGTCTTTTGTGGAATGTGATAATGATCTTGGTGTCTAATGTATGTTTTTTTTTTTTAAGTTTTGGTTCCTGGAAATAAATGAAATACTTTTCCCATACTGCAGCTGCAGATGGGACCTGGCACATTTAATTGGTTGTTTGCAAGATAGTCTGTGACCTGCAGTAATTTGTGATGGAAGCCTTCACTGTCGCAGTGGCATGTTTGGGTTGGGAGGGAGAGGCCGTTGTCTGGAATCCGAGCTCATGCCTGTACAGGAGTGCCTGTCCTTTCCCCCACTCTTCAGAGCTCCAGGTCACAGTGCCACAATTTATAGCTCAGGCTTCCTCTAGTTTCTCACCGCCGGGGAGTTGCAGAGATGTGTTGCGCAGGTTTCTTCTGACCCATTTTCTCCACTGTGTTTGGATGCAGAATGGGGGCCCTTCATTTACATGCACGTGACATATATGTGTGATTTATATCCAGGCCCCTTGAGGAGTAAAGTTGAGCCATCCAGAAAGTGTGCAATTTCACTCGCCAAATGTTCTTGGGTGTTTTTCATTTTACTGTTTTTCCATACGGGTGAGACAATGTCTGTGCACATTTTTCAAGCTTTTCAGAATGATTTAAATTTAGCATAGGCACATATTAACAGTGTTTTCAACATGTATTACAAAAGTCCTATTAAACATTTTATTCAGCAGTGGCTACTAGCACGCTTTTCCAAGAAGAGCAGGTGTTCATCTGTGTTCTCCTTGATTGATGGAGAATGTTACAGCAGCCAATTGGTACCTGGTAGAAGGGCCTTCCAGGGACCATCATGGGAACATGTGCCACCACCAGACGTAACGCTTGGGCATATACGCTGCACACACTGCTGAGAAGATCTGCCTTTTTTCATTTGAACGGATTTGGGCAAAATTTCATGTATTGAATCGGTAAATCTAAGCACTTCAGCCAGTCACAGAGTGCAAGTGATTCATATCTTTTGAATGTCAACTTTTTCCTGTTCTAATGAATAAATCCCTGCACACACGTGTCTGATTAGTGGTCCGGTACACGTGAGAAACGACGGTGTCTGTTCTGCGTCAGGGCCCCAGGGCTGGCTGGGATAGCGAAGGTGACAGACTGCCAGGAGAGAAGGTTCTCCAGGACCTGAGGGTGACTCGAGAGCAGGAGACGCGGCTGAGGGAGATAGAGCAGCAGCTGGAGCAGGACCAGGTCGGCACGGTGAGTTCCGAACAGCCACATGGGCCTCGAGGGCCCACCTCCAATGAACCACATTCACTGCCTTTCCACTGCATGTGCACTGTTCTGGTCAAAAGCTTTAAGGAACATGTGGTCCTTATCATATGAGCACTTGGTGTGTGTGTTGCCAGGGCATAGGACTGTCAGTTTCCCTCCAGTGAACTTTCTTTTGACTTTTTAATTTTTGTTTTCTTTTCTACAGAGAGCACTGCCATTAATGTGCAGATGGTATATAAATATTATCTCGCTAAAATGCAACTCCAAAGGCTATGTGCATGTATGTGTGTGCTCATGCTCATGTTTCCTGCGTGCAGTTACTGTACTTTTGTCCCCTGTGTCCGATAAAGAAAAGCCCATCATTTGAGGTCAGTTCTCAGGTACGGTGTTGATTTTATGATATTGGACCTTGAGAAATGACCGAAGGTTCAACCAAATTCAACAGCTGCACTAACATTAGAGTGACCTGCATTTTCAGTTAAATAAACCCTTGGCTGCGGCCACTGCTTAGTCAGTCCATTTGTCATTTGCGTGCAATGTACTTTTAAAATGCAAAGGCCTGTCCAACATTTTCATCATCTTCCTCCCTGTCTCAGTGGAATGGCAAGTCTGGTCAGAGTTGAACTGTATCTTTGAGGAGAGAACTTTGTACAAAAGAAGAAACATAGTCAGCAGTTTTAGTGCAATTTTACTGTATTTTTGAATTGGAAATATAGTACATGCTTGCATAAGCGACCTTGTGCTGTCCATCTCTCCTCTCATCCCATCGAGGTCAGATTTGCAGGCGTTTCTTGTACATGGTTAAGAATAATTTTTTTAATTGATTGTGATGCAATCATAAGTAACATTTGTGGGGATTTTTAATAATGTACTAGTAATGCATTGTGTCATTTACAGTCAAGCGTTTTTGTTTATTTTTTCAGTGTTATGTTTAAAAATGGCACACTGTAAAATAACAAAAGCCCTAAGACAATAAAAAAAACAATACCCTCCTTTGTTTTGGTGGACCTTTTTTGGCTCCAGAATGCCTTCAATTGGAGGGCAGTTACACACCCGAACAGACTTAACGGTCTCATTTCTATGCCGTTTCATCCCATTGCTGACCCCATGCGTGGGGATCCTCAGCAGCAGTTAAAAGCTTGCTGAGATACCTTCTCAAATTCCTCCACCTCCAGGTTCCCTGGAAACCATTCAGCGCTGTCTCGTTGTGCAGAGCCTCCGTGGCGTTGCCGACACACAACTGCCGCGCTTCCCAAAGCCCCCGTTGCTAAGCGTCAGATGGAGGAATGTTCTTCGGACAAAGGGTGATGGATTTGTTTTCTGCGTACGCTGACATTTGTGACTTTCATTTAGTGTGCGGCGAGAAAGCAGTGGCATTGAATTCCTCAATTTCGCCGTGTCATTGTTCAAAGGGCATTCCCTTACAAATCCTGAACAATGCACCCAAAGAAATACCTGCTTCATCACCACCTACTTATATGCATGTTTTCACAATGGGTACCTCCTTTAGAAAGAGAAATCTCACTCCGGAGTTCACCACAATAGCCTGACTATTTTTCCCAGTACTTTTGTGTGTTTTGGTCCTCTGTTGTAGCCGTATACTGGTTCAAGTCTTTTTTAAAATAACATTTCATTTTAATCAAAAATACCACCCAACTGTATACTTTATTAGCAGGATACAATCTGTTTGACCTTAATGCCTGAAAGCAGTTTTCATTGTTTTTTTCCCTGATAGCATGTTGTATAATACTGATGGAGACAATTCCGTGGAATTGATTCATCCTGGCACGCTGTGTAAATTAACCAGCATTGAGCTGACATTTGGACTGAAACCTCTCTTTAATACCAAGCACAGAGCAGTGTTTGTGATTCAGTCCAAATCACCTCTAACTAAACAGAATCTGTGTAAACAACCCTCCAATTTGTGTTTAAAGATGACCGCTGTGCTGTGGTGCTGCCATTGCCTTTGTCTTGTGCTCACTTGTAAATTTACTGTGGTGTCTAAGGCCCGTATTTGCTTTGAATTGCAGCGATTAAGTTCAGCACAAAAGCAAGAAAACAACAAGTGTTCCACAAATGGGCTCATCATGATGAGCCTACAGTGTTTTGGCGAAAGCTCCTTTCCTCCACTCCCTACTAAATGCCGTTCTCTAATGCTCCTGCGGGAAGACGCGTCCTGTTCTCCGTTCAGTACCTTATTTACATTTCATTCATTCTATCATGAATGTAGATTTTTGTTAGTACAGTCAGTTTTGGGTTTGGTTCTAAAATGTAATTGCTTGACAGGGTTGTCAAAGGTCTATTGTACATTTGTCATTTGTTTAAATTGGGTCATTGTCAAAATGTCGCACATGGAAAATTCAGCAATAATGCCTGCCTGCTTTCCTGGGGCAAATAAAACCAGGCAAATTAAACTGCTTGGCCACTTGCCAAATTAGGCAAGTGATGATTTGGAGCTAATTTACAATGCAGTTATTTTACATTTCAATTACAAGCCACAGGGTCACGTTGGATTCTGAAACCACTGACCAGCCATAGAATCGGAATGTTACAACAGTAGACTATTGACCATGCCATGAAAGCACACCATTCCAGACAGTAATGTACACTGACTGGAGACAAACATCACATTTTAAGGATGAGGCTGAACTAAATAAAGGATAGTTAACTGACATACAGCACAGGCAGTGCTATTGATTTTTTTTGCTCTCCATTAACTGAGCAAATGTTAGCATAATTTTAGTGGGCTGCGTGGTTGCAAAATAATGTCTTTTATCTAGCTAATTATCTGGCTAGTTGGTACATGGTAATGTTAGATCGTACTTTCTGTTTTGACCTGCCCCGGCACTACAGATGAGAATTGTCTCAAATGTTAAAGCTGAAATCTTGATCAATGCACATCATTCCCTTTGAATGAATTGCATAAAGTAACGTATGAATAAAACATAAAATAAAACATATTCTGCCTTCCTTAGTGAATGTAGTGACTGCAAGTGCAATGAAGAAGCCATGTTGACTTCACAGGTTATTTCATGGCTAGCTATCTTGCATAAATAATTATTACTTGTGCTAGATTTAGTTACAAAATCTAATGCTTAATCTAAGGTCAATGTTCATCTAATGCTTTATTTAGATTTTTTTCCCCAATATGAGATGATACCAGATACTGAATATGTTATATGTTGTTACAGGCATTTAATATTTAATGGACTATGTGTCACAGGTCAGGATTGTAATTACCATATATTTCTATCCCATTAAAAAGCATAAATTTATTTTGAAGAAGTAGATTTCTTAGATACCTCACAGGGAAAGCGTGAACAAATCTTAACATTGAACCATATACCAAGGATAATGTGAATGAATGAAAGCAGCACTTTTCCAATAAAAAGTACTATGTAGGTTAAGCAAATCAGCCCACTGACATTTAAAAACCAACTTTGAATTCTAGGTGCTGACAACTTTGTACTGTTTGCTTTTTGCCAATGCGTCATTATAGAGGTATTTTTTTTTATTGAATGCAGACCACTGCCTTGTAGATGGGATTGTTTTGTCCAAATCCCCATTATGCCTCATTCCAAATGCTGGGGAACAGCATGAAATTTCTGAACAGGGAGCTAAATGCGAGCATAACCTCGAGTACATCTTGAACATCCTGTTCATCAAGTGTTTCAAGCATGAGGTAGACTTTTCATCTGGGTGCCTTAAATCCCAGTAGTTGCTTAAATAATGGTTTAAAGCACATGGGACTGTATGGAGCCTTTGAGATGTCTGTCAAGAGGTAGCTGGAGATCGTGGGCTTTAGTTTTATTTTCTGCCTTGCGGGGGTGGCTGGTCGGCAGGACAGTGATGGAGCATGTCAGTGAGGGACAGGGCATGATTGGAGAGGAGGAGTGGACAGCATGCTGAAAGGGCTTATTTATGTAGTCTAGCACTGATGATGTTAGGAGCCGCTGATGAGCATTCCTTCACACCGTCAGCCGGGCGTCTGTTAACCGCAGCTGTCAGCGGAGCTGCCTGCGGTCCTGACCTCCCACGTGTCCCACGACACTCACCGGCCCGGCTTTGCCATTAACTGTGCTCTCATGCGGCCATGGAAACTCTGAATTGCGGTTCACAATGACTGAATCTTAAACTCACAAAAATAAGGTATCAGGGTCATTTTGAATTGTCTCGTGATTGTGTACATGTTAATGAGTACAAGTCCTTTGAGTGCCCGGCTGGCATCTGGGTATTCCCTGCGGTTTTGGTGCGGTACGAGCGCATGCTGTCCTCTTCGTAGCTTACTGCGGCTCATTGTGACGCGTGTATCGAAGTTATTGTGTCCCATTCAGGGTCCAACGTGTGAAGCCCTCAGCGGTGAGTTTTGATGGCTTTGGCTGCTGTCTACGGGGGGGGCTTTTCAGAGGTGCGGTGGCAGCCTTTCGACACCAGCGGCACTTTGTATACCCCCCCCCCCCGGGATCAGGCTTGGGTGCTGAGGCTTTGAACCCGGGCCCTCCAGCCTCTCCGCGCTTTATTGAAGCCCCTGGGGTTTCCACAGGCAGACCCGCTTAGCACCGGGCTAGGATTCTTCTCACGGCCGTCTCACTAAACTACTGGGAAAATAAAGAGCCCTCTCCAAACTAAACTCACGCGAGTGTGCCTTTGACCTTTTTGCTATTTGTTGTGAAAATCAGATGACAAACGCAACTCTAAACATGCAGGGTAATTTGAGGCCGCGTGACAAACACGTAACAATTACTGTGCGGCAGCCAAAACATTGATGTGGAGTACTTGATCTGCATGTTTAACTTCAGCACGAAAATACCCTTTTCTGCCTGTTCCGGCAGTGTGTTTAGGAAAGGAACCTATAATGCACTGATGTCTTAGAGCTGCACTGTGCTTTGATGTCACTATTCTTCTGTTATGGTTTCAGTCCCAGTGAGTTGTATGAACCCACTACAGGGTCAAATCAATTCAGCATCTTTGAAATGATCCATGTCTACTAGTAAATTAAGTATGCTTTTAAATAAAGGAACAGAGACTTGAAACTAAGCTGTGACTAGGGAAAAACAAATTTAAGTCAGAATGTCTGCCTCTCAATTTTACCTCATCACTGAATAAGAAAATGCATTTAGGGTGCTTCTACACGCGGTATTTCACATTCCTACTCGCTTGTAGGAAATGGAAGAAGGAAATGTTTGCTTCATTACTTTCCCAAATATATGCATTATATATTCTTTGATTGCCTTACTTCACTTTACAGGGTTTGATTTCAGTTGCCAAGTTTTTTTTTTTTACTGTTCTCAACTTTGTGGTATGTTAATGTGCATCGTTTAAGGCAGAGATTGACAGCATTGAGTCCTCTAATTCCTCCTACTCAGTCTTTTCACGCTGTTGAATACCCTTCCAGTCTATAGTATTATGGAGATTTTACTGAATGGGAGAGAAGCAGAAGTTCTTATGTAACAGGTCTCAGTGGTTTGTGGGAATTAAGGAATTCCTCTGTGCCATCAGTTAAAAGTTTGATACAGATGTAAAATACTTAACAGGCTTTGAATGCCTGCACCTGTACGTTCAATGTCCCTTTGTTTTGAAATATAAATACTTAGTGTATTTGTCGTTTTACTTTAGTGCTGCAATGTTTATAACAATAATTTTAAATTTTGGTGTCACCTATTAGTCAACTGTGGCCATATCACAAAACCAGATAGCGAGATAGTTTTTTTTGACTTGATGACTATTATAAAAAAAGTATATTCAGAGGTAATTCTTGTTGGGTGTGGCAAATATTTATTGAGTAATTGAGTGCCGATAAAATGCCCATGCCTGTTATATTATGCAGAAAGAAGTATTTTAAGCATTTCTGTGACCAGTCACCAAGAGCTGTGACAAAATTCATAAAGGTATAAATATGTCAATTTATGCAGAAACTTTACCTAATAAACATGTTTAATCAATAATAAGGGTGTAAGAGATGCGTGGGTGAGTGGTCAGAAGACTTATGATGTTTGTAGAAAATACGGTTTGACCTTGGACCACGAGCAAAATTCCATACACGTATACTATAAATAATTGTGTCAAATCAGTGCAGTCATGTGATGATGACAGCAGTACATGTGAAAGGAAAACAGAAGGAAAAAGAAGAACTCATCCCATTACTACAGGCTGACAGCCATTTTGGCTCGAAAGTCTCAAAAATAGATCAAAACAATAGACTTTTATCCATTTTGGTGCAAAAGCCCAATAATGATGACCTACACAGCAGATGAACATTGACAGCTGAGAAAGTTGAGTCATCTCTCAGGAATATTGTTTGAAGTGCGCGTTTGCAATGGGACAGGAAAGCTGGCGATGATGATTTAGTCTGGCCACTCTTTGTAATTATGCCTTGCCTCTGGACAGCGAGCCCTGGTTCACACAGCAGCTTCATTTGATGCTAAATCAGTTGGAGAAGCTGGAGAAAACAGCCAGTTATGGCCTGACTTGTGCCTGCTTCACAACGATTTCCCTGCAGCCTGGTTACGGCAACACCGTGCGAGGCTAAGCCTGGCTCCTCTCGCTGTCAAATTTGCATGCTAATTGCCACGGCTGAGGGTATAATAGCCCAGTGCTGCCAGCAGCAGGCCTCTCTGTAAGGATGACACTGACAGGGATTGTGATCTGAAGTCTTGAGTTTGAGGATTGCTTCACCTCTGTTTTCTTTTCCCTAAAGCTGTGAAGTGACATTTCTGCTAGTGAAAGGAAGGGTTGTAACAACCCCCACATAGGCTGACAGTGGTTACTTAACCTATTCACCATTAGAATGAGAGCTTGCAAAGCAATTATAAACAAAACAAGTCTGGCAAAATAGTCACAATAAAGATTCAAAATATCTTATAGGCTGTTCCCTGTAGCTCTCCAGCTCTAGATTTTCTGCTCTAGTAGGTTCATCTTTCCTCTGGGACGGTGCTGGTCGGGAATGGTGATGACTACTAAGGAGCTTAAAAGCCTTGTCTGGCCTGTTTGAATGCCCCCACCTTATTAACATTACAGGGGAAAACTTTGGAGTTCAGCTGTGCCAGGTCATCCCTAGCCAAGGCAGCTATAAAGTTCATTGAGCTGCTGTGAGGGGTCCTTGTATGCTTATGTTAATTGGCCAGTCTTGAGTTTGACTTTTTGAGTCTGAACACATTCAAGACATTTTTGGACGTTGCAGACTTGGACGCCATTTGAGAGTTGAAATATGGTTTAGTTTACCCATCATATTTATGCTCATATGTTTTCATAGATGGACTCTTGATGCGTAGATTGTATGCAGATTCCAACAGCAAATGACATTAGCTGTTGGCATAGCCTTCACCTTGATAAAACACTTATGTTGAGTCATGGCAAGCCACCAGCGGAGTGATGAATTATATTATGTACTTTATGCCAGTTTTATTCTTCATTCTAGGCTTGAGTAGAGCTATCTACAAATAAACCCATAACTTTATTTCGTAATACAGAACAGCCACCAGTAAGTGCTTTGCAATGTACTACCCTGAAGCTGTAGTGTAAAAGTAATGGCATCATGTCGTACATCAGCCGTGACTTCTGGTTGCATTTATATGGTGACAGAAGTCATTGTTGATGTTGATGAGTTACATGGTGAACATTTTTCTAAAAGTTTGTCCTGAATTCACTTTTAGTTTTTTTTTTAATTTATAAAAGTGTAATGTACCCCACGCTTTTTATAACTTTTAAGCCAGACATCAACTGGAATGCTGATCTAATTTAAGATTAACTGCCTGACCACTGTGCTGTTAAACTTCCGAAATTCTTGGACGGAACACTGCTCCGGTCAGAGGCAAATGTCCATAACGCCTCCCTGAAAAACCCCAGGAGAAAAGCTGTTGCTATATCACTCGTGGGCCCTGGGGGTGGCATGGCTTCACTTTCAAATTTAATTTAGTCAAGATTATCTCAATTTACCCGGCCCGCCTGGAAACCAAAAGCCTGCAAAGTAAGAGAGAAAAGGAGAAAGGAAAAAATTCTCCTGGATTTTGCATCCATGACAAGAAAACCAATAAAACCCTGGCCTGGGGAGGACTGAGGAGCACTATCATGATATGGCACCTCCAGAAACATTTCTGACCCAAGAGCCAATGAACAGCGCTTGGTCTGCAGCTCATCTTCAATGCTGAATATTTTTTCTTCCAGTGAAGTCCCGCTGGGAAAGAAACGTAATTAGGACTGTAAAAACACAAGTGGATGTCACTAATATGCTGTAACACACAGCGGGCCACATCGTTGAACCCGACTGCCCTGGGTTGATTAGAGCTTTAATAAGTAGAAGATGGTCTGCTGCGGTGAAACGTTTGTTCATATCGTCGGTGAGGGGGACCTCCTGAAATCCAATCTTGCATTACCTCAGTCTCAGGAGCTGTTGATTCACCAGCAGCAGCTCTGGCAGGCGGGTGTCGGTCTCGGGGCACCCCGCCTAGGAAATGTTACTAATCCTCTTAGCAGTTCTCGCCTGGATCACGGCTTCTGCGCTCGCTGGGGCCAGCGTCCCGTACGCCGCCACAATACGCCTCTTCATGTTGACCCGGCATAGCTCCTGCAGCTGGACCTGCTGTGTCTGTTTATCAGCTCTTAGTCTGTATAGGCCTCATCTTAAGCCTCTTCACCAATACGCATAAAACCATGAGTCTCAACCCTACAGGCGCAAAGTACTAGTTTTGCCCATGCTCTATTTTATAATTTATGCAGTCATTAAATAAATACATAGAAATGTTAAATACGCAGCTTCAACATGTCATGCAGTAAATACTTTAATGTTTTCATTCATGCCATTTCACAAGTATGCATATAATGTTCCTGCAATGTTCTGGTCTAGTCATGACATGTCTTCGATGTTACAAATCAAAAGTAGATGTGGAAAATTTGAGATAAATGAATGTAATATTTATGATTTACTATAAAAACTCTTGATTTCCAAATCTCCAAAGTGCTGAAGTGCTATATCATTAGAGTAACCTTTTGTATGCTGAATTGTATAATATTTTTTTTTATGTCCACTTAGCAGTTTTGTAAAATTAACGGAAATTCTTGCACTTTGGATTTAGTAACAAAGATACGACAAGATGGCATAATGCCAAATATTTGTACTCGGAGGTCAAAAACAGTGCAGATCTTTCAGCCTGTCATCAGTCTATCGTCAGTCCACAGTGATAGGCTTATTATAGAAACATTTTCAAATGTTTGCATGTTATTTGCCAGGATCTCAGAACAGAAATGTAGGCTAATTTTCACAGCATTCCTTCAGTTGTTATTCCTTGTGACTAAATCCAAAATAAACTCTTGTCTCCTGTTTTAGCTGCTGTCAGTCCTGTTAATCGATGTCAGTCGAAGACACCTGGAACATAATTTTTTTTTATGTTGAAAGTTTGGGTCGAGAATTGTCTCTATTATCCAATAATATTTTTTTAAATAATATATATTTGGCATCCTCCTGTCGCCAAATGCACATCCACTTTTTATTTTGCACACATGTACATTTTCTGGGTTCAGAGTACTTGCGTGGTATTGAAATGACCATGTTCAGTGGCATGCATTTTCCATCAGGTATGACAGCTGGCTTGGTGTCATTGAGGAAATCTTGGCCAATTTTCACTATTGACGTTTGTCAGAAGTCAGCAGTCTGTTATAATTATTGAATAATGGCTCCACTTCAGACTAATTTCCCAGTAAGAGAAGCATTCAGACCTGTTGCACCGTATGATCGCATTAAGAGGGGTAATGAGAGAGAAGAGGGTAAGAGAGAGAAGTTTAAAACTTTTCATTTTCAGCTCACTTAAGACTTTATTTGCCCAATTATTGATCCCTCCACCGAGCGAAGTCTTAACTGTATTATCTAGGCCTGTGAAAACAGATGACAGGAACTTAAAATTAGCATTTTATTAGCAATAGATACACATTTACTGTAGCAACAGGCAGATGAAAGGCACGTCCCTCCCTCCAATTAGTTTAAGGTGCACTTGAAACATACTATATCAGACATCAGTACTACATCATCAGACTCTGTAATCTTCTAAAGTCACCCTACTTTCTCATTACAAATTGTTTGATCTCTGGAGCCACAATTAGCCTACAGAAGTACAGTAACCCATACTTTTGCTTCTTTATTGATGCAAGGGTACAGGCTACTGTAGGGGGAAAGCACAGCAAAAAGCACTGGACCTGAGTGGACTGCAGGAGAAGAAAACCTATTATGAAAACCTTGTTTAAGACCTTTAATTTAGCTCAAAGAAATCCAGTGGGGTTTCACATGACTTCCACTCAATGATTCAAAATATCTTTAAGCAGAAACATAAGCAGTTACTCTTATCAAGACACTGTGGAAATCTTGGTGAGTGATGATGCATAGCAACCTTGGTGTTCTGTCAAAGCCAACAGCTGGCCATAGTGTAAGAGGGAGAGAGTATGAGGGAGAACGTGTCCCTGTGTTGTAGACCCCCAAGTCTGCCCATACTGCTGCCTTGGCCAGTCATCAGACCTTCTACTGAAAGAGGGTCCCTGTAGATGTTGTATTTGAGAATGGCCATCTTCCTAGCACAGTCACTAATGGCAGAAATCCACCACAGGCGAATACATACCACCTCTGTGATGGAATCGAACGGAAATTAGTCTGAGCACGCTCTTAGCACTTCTTGTGAAACACTGGCATATTTTTCTTTGCCTTAACTGAGCCCGGTGCTCCAAAAGGATCATTCATATCCCCCTCCCTGAAGCTATATGCTTAATCGCCAGCTGCAGCGTTGGTAAGACTGTGGCGGTGTGAAGGGGAGCATTCCTGTGTGTGTCTGCGAGGGAGGGAGGGGTAAGAGAGGAGGGACATTGTACCCTTTCAGCTGCTGGCAGGGCTGCCAGCTGTGACTCGTGAAGATGGATTAGTCTCACACTCAGGTGAGCTGTAGACGGCTCTCTTTTCATTCCCATGTTCCCTATGCAGTCTCCTCCATTGCCATTGGCCCCTCCTCCATTTCTCCTGCATCTCTTGAAAATAAGCATGATTTTGTTTATATCTGTTGTTCTATGTTAGCTGTGAATAAACCAATAATCAATATCAATATAAGCTAATTTTTGCCTGAAAGGTTTGTTTAGTCAGAGCCACTGGAGTAGTATCAAAACCTTTGCAAGGAATCCCACTTAATAAAGTTCAAAGACATTGACAAACTTTTGATGTTATCAAGATATCAACTGTTGCATAAAACTATTTCATTTCAGCCAGGCTGGGTTGATGCCCATCATGATTTTTTCCTTAAATGTTTAGTGTTTTATTTGCTGTCCCACACCCCACTGTTAAGGTGGCAAGCAGAAAATTCCTTTAATTTATAGATGTTGTCTTGCCTTCTACTCAGAACATCTTGTTAAATGTAATGACGTAAGTTTGGTATGCTGTGCATTAACTGGTGTCAGGGCAGAACCAAGTTTGTACATCACATCAGTCCCTCAAGGTGTTTTGACCTACATTCTGCGAGCTTGCAGTGTTTTTACCCTCAGTGAGCTGAACGTGTCATCACACATAGCCCTACACAGGCATGTGGGTCAAAGGAGTAATCATGGAGTTCATGCGACTGAGGAAAGAACACAAGGAGGACTTATATTTTAGGCACCGGTCATTTTATCGGTGCCTTCTAGTCTGGATTTATGTGAATGTGCCACATCTGAGGAAGTCAGAGTAAATTAGGTTCAAACTCTTGCTTGTCTTACAAGAAAGGCAGGGCTTGTGGGATTTTGGAGGCTGTAAAAACAGTAGAATCCCCACATAGTGATGATTTGCTGTGCTACTATTTATCTATAAATGGTATAAAATGTCCTTTATATTACCAACG